>NC_139031.1:26847374-27116129 GCF_964662115.1 Mustela nivalis | reverse complement strand
AATGAGCTCCTTCCTTTTTTACCTAGTATTTTGTTCTGTAAATCTGCAACAATACAAACACATTACTCTCCAACCAAAGAATCTGAAGTGTGACAGGTAAGTTTTGCTACCACAATAGCTAATCTATGAAATATGAATGAGATTGTTCTCATTCTTTGTTTTTTAGTAACATGTAGTAACTTTTCTTTCAATAATCCCAGTTTTATAATTTAATTGTGATATCTTCTACATTCATGTTTTACTTTTATGCCTTAATTTTGATAATGACAAAGTTCCTGGCTCCAATCAAAAGGAACGTAACCACCTATGCTTCTTTAAACGACAGCTTCCTGTTTTTCCATTCCTGATGCTGATCCTACAGTTCCAGGACAAGAGTTATGACCACATGAAGCTCTTGTTGCCATCAGGCTGCAGCTCTGGCATTGCTCCCTTCACATTCCAGTTCTTCCTTAAGTAACAGGGACTCTGGTTGTTGCCATCCTGCACATCTTAGCAGAACAGCTCTCTGGGCAGATCTTCTGACCCTGAAGCGAGCACACATCTATGAGGTTTCCTAGGGGACCACTACCAGCAAAAAACAAGGGACGAGCTAAGGGTAAGCAAATAGAGAAGAGTTATCAAATTTTAGTTAGTAAGTCTCAAAGTCTTTTTGAGATGTCAGGAAAGTGGAGTAAATTTCACCAACCTATAGATGGAGCCAGGTCCCAACAGCTCAGCTAGCTTTAAAGTCCTTTCTCTAGTCCCCCAACCTCTGCTCCACTATTCCTCTTCTTGAACTCTTTCCTGTAAAGCACAGCCTATTGTCTGTGTTTTCTATCATCTTTTCTTTTGAGACCTCTGTTGAAAGACAATGGAAGAACAAATAAGATACATACGCCCTTGAGGAGGAAAAAAGAATCTCAGTTGTTTTCATCCATTTTCATTACTTCATTGATTTCATAAAATGATTGTTATGCCAAAAATAAAGCTGTTCCTTTATTTATTTGAGGATTTTTCTATTTTTTTTCAAGTCTATCAAAGAAATAATGCTTAGAGCTTTTCAAATTTCAGAACCAAAGGAATTGCTTTGAGCTCAGACCAGTAAAGAGATTGGAAATTATCACTCCCATTCTTAAAATAAAGTGCTACACCACCTGAAAAGCAATGACTTTTCTTGGACTTGTCAGAGAACTAAGGTTGCAGGGTAAACTACTAATCCAACACCTGGAGACACAATCAAAACCAGAGAGCTGAATACCAAAAGCAGAAGCCAGGGGAGGTCATAAAGAGTTGAACTACTTACTTGACGAGTAATTTGGACAAATTACTAGAAGCTGAGGGCAGAGAGTGAGAAACTCCTGGGGCTGCAATCAGAAGGGGACTCCCACTTCCTACAGTAATTCCACCAAGTTCTCGTTGTCGGGATCTAAGACTTAGCAGGAAGAGGGGAAGAAAAGCCAGTGTTAAACCTCCCACATTCTTCTACCTGACTTTGCAAAACGGAAACACTGAATAACTGTCCCAGCTGAAGAGAGAGAGGTCTGCCGTCTTTGGCGACCTTCTGATCTCTTCTACTGGGAAAAATAACACCTAAGTGAAGAGGAGGCACAACTTCAAGGAAATGGACTGGGGATGCTTTAAGCAAGGAAGCGAATAAGGCACATGGTGAGGAGGGAAGCCACGTTTCTAGACAAGGGACAGAAACACTTGTGAAGGCTACTGCCCCAAGACATAGGCCTACTAAAAATCCGAGATGCAGTCAGACTGTAGAACAGTCCCTACTCCCCAACACTCTACATCAAAACACCAACACCAACACAGCTCCAGTGTAGCAGCAGAGGGGCTGTAAGAGAGACTCATTCTCAAGATGAATACTTGTGAAAGCCCAGAGTCAAAAGTCATGGACATTAGAAAAATCTGAAGCTTCTTGTGCCTGCTAACATTACAATAAACACAGCCTACCTTCCAGTCAGATCAATGTAAATCCTCACACTAAAGGCAAATATATCTGATACAACAGGCCTGCCTTTCAAAAAAAAAACTTACAAAACACGCCAAAAGAGAAAAAGAAACACAGATTGGAGAGACAAAGCAAGCATCCCAATGGGATTTAGTGGTGACAGAGATGGCATAGGTATTAAAAAAAAAGAGAAAAAAGAGTTTAAATAGCTTATATTAATAAATTAAGGGCTCTAATAGAAATATATTCATCAATATTTAACTGTATAAGTTAGTTATTGTTTTGTTAAAAATACAAAGTCCCTGTTGCACTTACCTTTTAAAACAGAAGATTGTGGTTTTATAGTCATCCTCCATTGTGATCAAATAACTACCTGGTTTAATAACAGTGAAAATAATTATGATGAATGCAAGAACAGATGGGTAATGTAAACAAGGAGAAGGGAAGTCTAAGAAAGATTCAAAGGGAAAGGCTAGGTCAGTAACACTAGCATAAATGAACAGAGCCATTGATGGGCTCACCAGCAGACCTGAGGATTTTGAGGAAGAGTTGGCGAACTTGAAGAAAGGTCAACATCAACTTCACAATCTCAAATGCAAGGAGAAAAAAAAACTTAAAAAAAAAAAATAATCCCATAACTGTGGAATGATACCAAGTAGGGGTGACATAAACATAATTGAACTATCAGAAGGAGGTAAGAATGAGACAGAAGGAAAACCTGAAGTAATCACATCCAAGAATTTTCCAAACTGAATGACAGACACCAACCCACAGATCCAGGAAGCTTAGAGAATGCTAAGCAAGAGGATCATAAAGCCTATCCCTAGGCATATCATTTTCAAACTCAGGAAAGTAAGATAAGAAGGAAATACTGAAGTCAGAACACAAAGGCATCAGACTTCTCATCAGAAAGCATGCAAGCAAGAACAGCCTGAATTGAAACCTTCAGAGTGTTGAAAGAAAAAGAAAAAAGCTAACTGATAATCTTATATCCAATGAAAACTGAGGAACTCCTCACCAGTTGTCCTGCCTTGCAAGAGGTGTTAAAGAAGGTTTTCAGAAAGATTAGGAAAATGACATCCAGTCAGAAATGTGGGTCTACATAAAGAGTGTCAGGAGAAGAAATGAAGATAAAATATAAAAGTTTTTATTTTTCTAGTTTTCTTATTCTTAATATCTAAAAATTAACTATTTAAAGCGATAGTAGTAACAGTATACTAGATAAAAACATCAGGGAAATGAAGGATAGAAATATCAGTGAAATAAATGACAGATGTTACCAGGGATGGGAGGGAGGGATTGGGAATTCTCTTAGGACAGCTGTATTACACGTGAAGACTTTTAGTGTTATTTGAATATGGAGTTGAATATTTTAAAATGTAGACTGTAATCCCTAGAGCCACCACTAGACAACCCCTAAATAAGTTTAAAAAAACAAAACAGTAGTACATCAAAGGAAAATCCCATAAAATAGAATCACATAAAATACTCATTTCAAATGAGAGAAGGCTGAGAATAAATGCAAAAAAGTGACAACACTTACTAAGACTGTAGAACTTCAGCCAACTATATCACTTTAAATACAAATAGTCTACACATAGTCATTAAAAGACAGAGGATGGCCAACTGATTAAAAAGAAAAAAACAAGAGGCAATCTGATGCTGTCTACAAAAAATTCCCTTTAAACATAAGGAATTAGATAGGTTAACAGTAAACAGAGAAAGACACCAGGCTAACTGATCAAAAGAAAGACTGAATAGCCTTATTAGTTTAAGACAAAGCAACTTTAGAAAAAACAAAATTATCAGGGATAAAGAGGGATTATTATATCATGATAAAGGAGTTAATTACATAAAAGGACAGAAGACTATTTCAATTATTAAAAAAAACCTGATAGGTTCACTGATCAGATGTTATGACCCTGTAACACTCAGTATACGTTTCAATGCATTTGTAATAACTCATTTTAGAGATCCATCTGCTCTACTAGACTTTAACATATGGAGATAGAGAGAACAAATATCTTCATTTGCTCAGCTCGGTTTCCCCAACACCCAGCAAGTCAAAAACTTGAATAAATACTCAATAAATACCAAATGTGTGAATCTGAATTTCACTAAGTTATGTTCATCAATATTTAACTGTAGAAGTGAGTTACTGTTTCATTAAAAATAGAAAGTCCCTGTTGCATTTATCTTTAAAACAGAAGACTCTGGTTTTATAGTCATCCTCCATTATGATCAAATAACTATGTGGTTTAATAATCGTGAAAATAATTATGATGAATGCATGAATTGTTCACAGGGTTAAGATGCTACATTGCTTTACTATTAATTGTCAATTTATTCACTTGAAGTGATTCACAAGTTAGTAATGCAAAGCAAATGATACACATAGAATGCTGAAATTGAAATTTGTGAAAAGATTAAAAATACATGTAAATTATGTACATTATAGAAGTAGAAGTCTAATGAATGCATGAATTTTTAAATGCCTGAATTATGTCTATTTAAATTGTATATTAGGGCATAGTTTAATAATTTATACCACTAAAATAAACAAAATGCAAATATGAAATGAATGCATTATTAGATAAATCATAGGGCCCAAGGATGAAAGATGTGGAATATAGTGTTTTATTCAATTTGTCCTATGTATGATTAGAGTAACAACTGAAGAGAAAAAATACTTTTTATTTGTTCATCTCTAAATTTCACAGTTCTGCAACATCTTTGCTTCTATCCTGTTGGGTTAAAGAAATTCTTAAGTTTCAATTACTTCCTCAGAACTTGGAAGACCAGCTTACCTTTAAGAAAAAAATTATGTTGCACTCAGGAATAGCTGTTTATTATAAACTGCTGAACTTTTTTAGATAATAGAGGATCTTCATTTTATTATTAGTGTACCAAACAGGTGAAAATCTGAGGTCCTAACATAGGACATATGGGAATGGTTATTTACAGATAGAATGTACTTCTCCCTCTATTAAATAATTCTTTCAAAGTTTCTTTCAAATACCACGACTCAATTTATTAAAATTCATTTTCACTCAACTTTTCAGGCAAAGTGATTATAAAACATACATTTTCATAGGCTTGTAAATATTTGATATTCATTCTGAGCCAGGTGGCGGAATGGGAAATATGGACCACTTACCTGACATGCATTATAAAGGAGTTGGTGTTCTAATTTTTTAATACCCAGAATCTGCTGAAACATCTCATAGAGTTGTTCCTTGCTCAGAATAAGTTCAGACACAGCACTTAGGGCCATTCTATTGGACTGTTTGCACATGTCCTCTTCACCTCTGTATATGGCATCATATTTGGCTATCCATGAACTGAGCACTGTCTCTTTGCTCAAGCCATCAATTTCTGGCAGACTCCGCACACGCTTTTCTATGTTTTTCTTAAACACCTCTCTGAAGTCGTTAGCAGAACATCCTCCACTCTGAACCATTCTGGCCACTCGATCACTCTTCAGAAAAACCTGGAACACACACACAAAACAAAAACCCCATTTACAATTAGGCAGGAATAGTAACACTCCTTGTTTTTAGCAATCCAGCTAGAATTATGACACCAAATGTTCTACAATGATTCAAAATGTTTTATAACACATGGTAACTGGTGACATAAGAAGGACCCAAATCTTCTAAAAATGATGAAATGTTTATAAAAGGCAGTAATGAAAGCAAGGAAACCATAAGATGAGCCAACTCAAACTACATGTGCCCCCACCTGAAGGTCATGGGCATCTCATGGGCATTTCATAGTTAAGAAAGTAATTGGAGATATAAACTCAACTTCTTTATCTGTACTTTAGAGTTCTGTTTAGTTTTTCAGCAGGGAGGGGGTTCCCGATTCTTTGAGTGAGGTTCTGAAGGCCAATATCCTTGTATCCAAATCAGTACCCAACACGTATACCTTAATCAAACCTGCTCCATGGCTGGGAGATCACGGTGAAACCATCCCCATCCCTGACTTCACCAGTTCCCTTTCTTCTTGCACATGTCTCAGAGTTGGTAAGAGTGGATGACAGAAAGGCAAAATCTTTAACAAGTATCTAGATGTTCCCTAGTACTAGGTAATAACATACAAAGACAAGCATAGAGAGAGGGGTTCAGAAATGGATAGGAAGAGATGGAAATTAAGTCTTACTGTGCAAAACATCAGAGTTGGTCTTAAACCTCTCCTTTCTTCTAAGTTGTAGACCCAAATATCAACAAGTATCAGTCAAGATTCATTAAATATCTATTCCATCAAAAGTCCTAAAAATCCTCTGTGTAGCAGGTAAGATGGCTTTTATTCCTTTTCTTTCCTATAATGACCAAAAAAAAAAAAAAAAAAACCCTTCCAGAAGAGCCTGTAAGATTATTCAGTGCAGACCCGTAAGTTCTGTTAAGTTTATGAAAAAAAAAAAAAAAAATCAATGTCAACTTTTACCCTAAGAACTGACTTGAAATAATGGTACTCTAAGTTAGGACCCCACTACTTGGACTAGACTATTATCATGTCTGTCTGGCATGTGGTTAAGCAGCATGCATGGTCTGTAGAAAGTGGTCTCACTGACCATCACCTGACCCCACACCTTCTCCCAATGTTTGATTTCTCCCCTTTTAGTGTCCTTCATACAAAATGTTGTTTCCTCTCTTTGCTCAATGGCCAGAGGACTCCTGACTTCTGAACATTTTAGCTAATATACTGAAATACGCGTTGTAAATTCTACATTAGGCAAACACTGAACACATACAGTGTTTCCGTTCTCTTTATCAGTTGTGACTCAGTCACTATAGAAAAGACTGATTTTCTATTTCTAAGCTGAAACTAATTCTTAAGAGACAGGTATAAGAACAATACCTTTACTTCATGCAGATCAATGAAAATAAAGGTAATCAATAATGTACTTTTGCCAAGAATACCGTTAACTACTTTGGGACACATTAGGGTGCCTTCATCTCCTTTGTCACCCTCTTCTAATTGCACAACTCTCACTGGGTACTAGAATTCAAGGTAAATTTTATATATACCTATTTTTTTCCTAATTCCTATAAGACTCTTATATTGTTAAATGGGAACCTATGGAAGCTGAGGAATCAAAGTCGTCAACTTACCACTTTTATGTGCTACTCTTCCTAGTACCCTGCCTGTGTCAGTTAGTACAACTTTGCAAACTGTTGGAGGGACCCTGGAGGACAAAGGGCTCTCTTCTTACACCTGGAAGCATGGCACAAATGTGTGGACAGCTTCTCCCAGCCCGACGGTGGCTTCCTAGTACACCACTCCCACTGGCAGACCCCCAGCAAGTTCTATTGTGAGGCACCCCAGAAGCCAGACTCCCCAGGAGTCCCATTAGGGTGGCACTGCAGTCAAACTCTCTGCCCCACAGTAGGACATGCCACATCTTCTCCAATGAGGTCTGGACCTCAGACTTCGAGATGTGGGGAGCAGGACCCTCTGCCTCGGGCTCCCTGCTCATGGGAAGCCTGCTTCTCCCTCTTCCCCTGCTTGTGTTCCCTCCTCTTGCTAGCTCTCTCTCTCTCTGTGTCAAATAAATAACATTTATTTATTTATTTATTTATTTATTTATCAGAGGGGGGGGGGAGAGAGCGAGCACAAGCAGACAGAATGGCAGGCAGAGGCAGAGGGAGAAGCAGGCTCCCTTCTGAGCAAGGAGCCCGATGTGGGACTCGATCCCAGGACGCTGGGATCATGACCTGAGCCGAAGGCAGCTGCTTAACCAACTGAGCCACCCAGGCGTCCCAATAAATAACATCTTTTAAAAAAAATTTGGTAACTGCATATGAAGCTGGAACACCAAGACAGGTTTAATTTGCAATATAAATACCTTAATGCTGGCTTCAGAAAAGCTTTTAATTACTTGGTATCTAATACTCTGAATTGCCAGGGATTTTTATTTTTTCTCAACTTCCGCCTAACTCAGGGCTCAATTCTACCAAGTAACCCAACAATTTTTTTGAAGCAAGGATAATAAGACTTTGTGGAGTCTTAATTCCCCTATAAAACCATACCTAGACCATACTAAGGCAGTCAAATTACATGTTATTTATGGATACTTGGGCAGTCATCTTGTGTCAGGCCTTTTGCTAAGTACTGAAGGGACAGAAGAATGAATGGGCCAGAGAACTTGCTCTCAAAGCTCACACAACCAGAGACACGGGATAAATAATACAGTAAGAGCAAGAATGGCATGGGGCACCTGGGTGGCTCAGTGGGTTAAAGCCTCTGCCTTCAACTCAGGTCATGATCTCAGGGTCCTGGGATCAAGTCCTGCAGCGAGCTCTCTGCTCAGCAGGGAGCCTGTTTCCCCCTCTCTCTGCCTGCCTCTCTGCCTACTTGTGATCTCTGTCTGTCAAATAAATAAATAAATTAAAAAAAAAAAAAAAGAATGGCAGCCTATGCAAGGGAGGATAGAAAAGGAAGTTATGAACTCCACTGTCTGGGGACAAGGCTGAGGACAAAGGGGTCACAAAACAAAGACAGGGACCTGTGATCTGAATGACTGCGGGTTGAAGGGGAAAAGGGAGAAAACATTTCAGGAAAACAACAGAAGTAAAATGGAGGGAGGCATAAACAGCATGGCCTTTTGAGGGCAACGTAAAACTTTCATTCTGCAGAAGCATTAAATTTAAGAGAGAGGGGAGAAGTTGTGCCAAACAGACCAACAAACCAGACGGCAAAATGCAGCATGTGCCAAGCAAGTGATCTGAGCGGTCTGTGACAAGTGATTCAAGGATGGCTGCATGACCCAGGTACTAACGTGTTGAGAAACAGGAGTTACACAAAACTGGTGGCAGCATCCAGGGTAGACGACAACAAATCAGAACAGAGAATGGGATATCAGTTATGCAACAAGTACCGCAGACCCAAACAGGAAGGATTTGATTGGAGTTAGAAGACAGAATTAACATATGTTGGTTATTTACAGGATGTAGAAAGGCAGGAAAAATTTGATGGTTTTTTTTTTTTTTTTAACTGGGTTGCCTAGATTCCATTAATGAAAGAACAAAAGGATATGGTTGAACAATGTGTGTGTGTGTTGGGGGGGCAGTGTCGGTGTATGGTGGGGGGTAAAGGGGCCAGGGATTATCAGCTTAGTTTTGCGGGAGGTCAGCTTTGAAGACAAGGTAAACTAAAAACAAAGTCAAGAACACAACTCTAATAAACACCTAAAATTAGAAGGTTGGCAGAAGCACTGGATCCAAGAGAGGCTGGTATGTCAGAGAAGGAGGCAGCAAAATGCCATATTAGCAATCAAGAGGGGTGATCATCTCAAGAGAAAGAATCAAATGCCACAAGAGGAGTCAGCTATATTAAGAACAGACTGGGGCACCTGGGTGGCTCAGTGGGTTAAAGCCTCTGCCTTCGGCTCAGGTCATGGTCTCAGGGTCCTGGGTTTGAGCCTCACATGGGACTCTCTGCTCGGCGGGGAGCCTGCTTCCTCCTCTCTTTCTGCCTGCCTCTCTACCTACTTGTGATCTCTCTCTGTCAAATAAATAAATAGATGTTTAAAAAAAAATACAGACTGGTCTTTCTCAATAGAGGTCACATTTGACAGATTTCCTGGTGTGGAAGAGAGTGGGAGCCCATCTACGGGAGAGGAAAGAGGACAAGTAGCAAAAATTAAGACCGCAAATACCTGTTTTAGGAAGCATGAATAAAAAAGGAAATGGGAGAGAAGCAAGAAGTTGGACTGGGAAACTGCATTTAGGCAATGAGAGAGACAAGTCAGGAAAGGGAGGTAGTTTAAGGTATGGAGGAAAAATGACAGTATGCCACTCCTGGGATGAGGACTGCGACTTCATGCGAGTCCCGAAGCAGAAACATCAGCTAAAAGCTACGCCCCGGTTCCTAATGCTGAGGTATTATGAGAGGACATGTGCATATTCATCATTTCAAGTTGCTCAATTCCAGGATAATTTGTTATACAGCAACACATAATACATTCATAGACCTACATGGTGTACTCTTACCATGTGGGTCTCCATTATATCATTTTCTGAGATTCCCCCCCACCCCACCCCTGCCCCCTATTCGTCATTCTCACCCTTTTATCTTGCTCTAGTTTTCTTCTTAGTACATGGCTCCAGATATGTATTTGTCTCCCCCAAACAGAAAGTATGTACCACCAGAGCAGACACTTGGTTTCGTGTGCCTTTGGATCCAGTGCCTAATACAGAGCCTGTCCTATAATTAGAGCTGAATAAAGATTCCTTGAAGAAAGAAAGGACAATCTACAGACATTGAATGCTTTAAGACTAAAGAGGCTGAGAGAGGCACCTGGCTCACAGATTTCCTGACTTATGGATGCCTGTGTGAGAGGAACTGGAAGATGGATACACACTAAAAAATTGAACATATACGATGTGGTATCATTGAAAGGAATGTACACCAGAAGGCAAGAGAGATTTTGCATGAGGAAGGATAAGCAATGATCTGAAAGCAAAAGTAAGCTACAGTCCTCCCCTGATCCTAGGTGTAGGAAAGGCAGGCCTACCATCACAGAAGTCGGCTTTTCCTCTTCCATGTTCTCCTCAAGGATTCCATGCTGACATGCATCAGTTAGGTCTGCATTACTCCATTTTGCATGTGCTTCCGATTCTGACACCATCACGGAGTGCTATCCACCAAACGCTCCTGGTATCACTCAAGCTTTAGACATGGTTCTCTAATACCAATCAAGAGCTCTCCTCACTTGTAAGGTTAGGGTGTCAGTGGGACAAATGTCATGATGGAATGCATGACTTGATCGATTGTTTACTGCTCCTCCTATACCTGCTTCAGTCAATGTCAGATCCTACTACTTCCTCTGAGACCTGGAAACCATTCTCAACTCCATCTTCTCCATGTTCATTTCCCAAATTACAACTTGTCACTAAACCCTGTTGATCCTACCAGCCCCTAAACTCCTCTCAGATCATCTTTGCCTCTTCTTGTGCCCACAAGAGTTCTTCATGCCCCTTGTTCTGTCTCAACTGGCTAAGAGCATTAGCCTCTTTACTAGTCTTCCTGCCTCAGTTTTCCTAAAAGCCACTCATCTCATTTCTCCAAATTTTTTCCTTTAGTATTAGTATTTTTGTATTCACATAAAAACTAGTACTTTTTTTTTAATCTGGTCATTTCAATTCTTCTCCAGCTTACAAATTCTTCACTGACTTTCCACCAAAATTGTCACCAAGGTCTTACTTCAAATAGCTCCAAACTACCACTCTGGCTTCATCACAAGGCATTGTCTCTCTCATTCTCCACACTCCAACTCCACTAGTCTTCTTTCCAAAACTTCAACTGTCCATCTCACCATCATCTAATTTTCTTAGTAATGCTTCAGATTCCCCCTCCATTAATGCTTCCTTAGTGATTCATTCCCAAATTGCCTTGAATCAGCACGATCCTCTGTTGTTTGTATGCAAACCTAGTACCATTTTTTTCTCCTTTACAATACTCATAACTTTGTAATTGTGATAATTGAGTGTAGGTTCTAATGCCACTTTATTTTTACTCACTAGAGAGTAAGTTCCTTGAGGCCTTCATTCTCCACTGTATCTGTAGTACCTACCACCAGTCCAAGCACAAGAGCAAGCACTTAGAAAATATCCATAAAATGAGTGAATGAGGAAGGAGTGAATGGTATGGATGGTTATTTCCCCATTCATACACTTGCAAAACTTCAATTAACCACTGAAGTTTACCAATTTTTAAATACATGCTTAATCTAAGAAATGGACCTTGTCCACATGAATAGGAAAAAGACACCTCAGAGAGAAGCATGAGTGAAGTCACAGAGGAACATAAAACTAGCTTTGTGAAGAAAATAAAATGCATTTTGCCTAAAAATATAACACCTAAATGACAATCTCTGTAATTGCAGCAATGATAGTTTTTAAAGATTTTTCAGTTATTCCAAGTTATGAAACTAACAAGGATGGACTTAGTGCCAACAGATATAAACGATCTTAATCTTGTATCCTTTCACAATAATAACTATTAAGTTAAAGGCAGACAAAGTGTGGCCTCATAAAGAGGCTTGTCCTAGAAGTTGGTCTCCAAGCCTTGGGTGCACACAGACAGATTTCTGCTGTCCAGGATCCTCAAAGAGGTTCTGTCTGAGGTACATCTAGGGCGCCATATTGGTGCTGAAGTGGCCATGGGAATTCAGCTCACCGACGAACTCACTGATGAGCCGGTATTCGGTCTCCCCACAGCTCTTCACATATTACCTCCTTTCGTCTTCACATATTATCTCCTGTGCCACCTTTGTTATCTTTTTCTTTTTATATTAAGTGATTTAGGCTGTGAAGTTCACTGACTGGCCTACAGTCACATATTAGAAGAACAGAAACTAATCGAATCCAAAAGCAACATTCTTCTCTCTCACTTCTCCTACTCCTATCAAAGGTTCACCCTCTGGCAGCCACATACTCTCATTGGTAATTCCATACATGTTGGCCAGCACCCACCACCAGTGACCTTTATGTGAAAATGCCACTGAACACCCAACCAATTCAGTGTGGGAGTTAGGAAAGGGACACCAAATAACATGGCATGTAGTCACATTTTGCCACATTTTAGCAAGTTTTATCTTGTATAGGGGCCCACTGAGCACGCCAATGGTGCTTTCCATTCACCTGCACCGTCTACATACTAAAAACGTTATTGAATATCTTAAAGTCATGGTGAATAACAAAATTGAAATGTGATGACAACAGAAAACTGCATCTGCACAAGGTAAGGCTGTTCAGCTGTCCAAATAAAACTTCAAATACACGTTGCCACAGAAGCTTTTATTGTTCACACATTACTTTTGATCTGATCCGTGCACTGCTTCTTTGCTTCAGAAGGATTGTATCATGACAAGAAAAACATTATCTGCTTGCCACATCATGGTGGCTATCTAGGAGATGGTTCCTGGGAAGGCTGCCAGCATGCGTTCAGCCAGAGAAAAACACAGGGAAAGTACAAGAGCCCCACTTATAAGAGAGGACTTTTTCTCCTTAATAATGCCAACTACTAATAATTCCCATAAGGTATGCTGTTCATAGAGAAACAATGACTGTTTTTAAAACTTTTTCAGTTGTTCCTAATTCTTGAAGCCTTTTTTAACAGTGATGAATTTAGTCCCACTACTTGTCCATTTCTCGTTTTCCACTAACACCAGTATCTATCGGCTCACTTCATACGCCCAAAGCCAGTCCTTAGTTAGGTTCCCTTTCGGGACTGTATTGTATCAGTCTCTTCATCCATCTGGGGCTCTTTCGAGTTGCTTTTCCAGTCTTCTCTTCCACCTCTCTGGAGAACACACTTTCTGTTCCAGTAAAGGGGCACACTTGTTTGCACAGCACTTGACAAGTTTCCTCCCCCATACTTCACCCCTTTGTTCTATAAATACATTATCAAAACATACTATGTGCTGGGCAATGTGCTCTGTGTTGGGAATGTACCAGTGAGCCAAAGACAGGGGTTTGCTGCTTTCATAGAACTTACGCTGGAGGAAAACAAGTAATTACAGCAACTAAAATGACTGTAGCTTAGTGAATACTATTGGGAATTTCTGGAGCCATGACAGTTTGTAACCAAGTTCTGAACTCATTTGAGGAGGGCACAGAAGATTCCCTGAAGAGGTGAGTGGAGTGATGAAAATGGAGAGGAATTCCTTTGGAAATGTGAGGAGACCAAGCGATGGTGGATGGGGGAACACAGCTGGTCTAAATGGCCTTGGAAAGGTCCTTGGGCTTCAGTAAAGCAACTAAGGATCTAGTGGAATGAGAAGACGCTAGAGAGGAGGGACAGGATTCACAGGCTGTGGAAGGTACTTGGTTTTTATCTCAACAACATGGAATGCCTTCCAAAGTCAGGGAGTCATGTGATTAAAATAGCATTTTGAAAAAAGGGAGAATATATTCTAGGGTTTTACATATATTAACCTTCATAACACATAGTAAGTGCTAGCATCTACTCCAAAGTCTTTAAAAACAAACAACAACAACAACAAACAAACCCCACATTGGTGGGGAAAGCAACATGCCAGGGATTACACAGCCAGGAGTAGAAGACTGGAAAAGTAAAAATGTAAGCCCAGATGATCTCACTCAAGAGCCCTCCTCTTCCCCACCATGCCATCAGATTTGAGGATTTACCAACTTGTGGTTCACTCAACTGAGGAACAGATTTGAGTAGATGAAGAGAATCTGGAGGTAGAGCTTTCTCCTGTTATTCTCTCTGTCCTTTGTGAAGCTTCTCACTGCTTGATACCATTTCTTTATTCTGAGCCTCCAGGGAGGAGTTCCCCATCCTCTCTGAAGGGACCAAACACACCCTTCCTCGTGCTGCAGCAAATTCTTTAGAGCATCACTGTATCTCTCTGTTGCTTAGGCTATGGATTTCATTAGACTGCACCTTGAAAGTTTCTGTAGGTCTTGTATCATTCAATACTCAAATTTTAAAGGAAATCATGAGACCCTTTTAGTAGTAATGGACTTTGGAAAGCTATCGAATCCAAAAGTACTGTTTTGACCCCTGTGGGAAGCAATTATCCCTGACTCAGTGTAAATTAATGTAGATGGCAACGTAGTTTCAGTAAAGCTAAATTTATTCAATATTACAGTAGAAATCATAGGTTCAACAAGTCACTTATTTATAGTACAATGCTAATAAATTGTGGGCGTTTTCTTACTGTGGATAATGATTTTTCTTGGCAAAAAACGGAAAGGCTATACTTGACCTTGGTGTTCATCAATCCATGAATTCCAAAGGCCTGGAAACCAATTAATTAACCAGTCCCATTCCCTTATCAAATGTAGAAAACTAGGAGCGCTGGGGTGGCTCAGTGGGTTAAAGCCTCTGCCTTCGGCTCAGCTCATGATCCCGAGGTCCTGGGATCGAGCCTCGAATCGGGCTCTCTGCTCAGCAGGGGGCCTGCTTCCCCCTCTCTCTCTCTGCCTGCCTCTCTGCCTACTTGTGATCTCTGTCAAATAAATAATCTTTGAAAACAAAACAAAACAAATATAATAACAAAACTGATAGAAAAGTAATAACAATATTGATAGCAAACAATCTCTCATTTGAAAAATAAATTAGGTAAGTGATACCTTTAGGGTTCTAACTTTAAACTAGAAAGCAGGTGCTCTCAAGTGACCCTTCCTTATAACTAATCTAACGCCCCTATAGCAATCTAAACCCTCTAAACTACAAATATCTTGTATCGTCTTGTCGTTTGGCTGAGAAAAGTTTATAACCAAATAAACATAAATGTGATCTGAAACATACGAAACTTCTTTTGAAAAACTATATGCATGCTATTGTTACCATAATCAGCATTAGAGTTTTTAGAAGCTTTTTTTTTTTTTTAAATCTTATATCAGCTAGTAGCAGATCCTTTAGACTTCTTATAGGTATTTTCCAACACAATGATTTCCTTAAACTTCCCTAAGCCAATGGCACACTTTCCTTAACCCTGTAACAACAGAGCCTGAAACTGAAAAATTTACTAAGCCACTCATTCTAAGGACAAACCTACAAAGAGAAACAAGATCACGGCACCAGCCGGGCTTCCAATTCTGAGACTGGGATGGTTTAGGGTTAAGAAAAAAAATCATTTCTACAGTGGAAAGGCTAGGACATAGCAGATGTGAATTTCTATCGTAAATTTCTATATGAATACATAAAGTGAAAAAAGAAGCTACCCTCTCTCAACCCTCTTATTTCATTCCACATTTCATGGTACCACTGAAAACACTAAGGAGTACCTGGCTGGCTCAGTTGTTTAAGTGTCTGTCTTGGGTCTGGGTCATGATCCCAGGGTCCTGGGATGAATCAAGTCCCATTTTCAGGCTTCCTGCTCAGCGGGGAGCCTGCTTCTCCCTCTGCCCCTTCCCACCACTCTCATGCTTTCTCTAACAAATAAAATCTTTAAAAACAAAACAAAAAAAAACACTAAGTTCCTGGGTTGAGCTATTTTGTTCCACCTATTTTATAGAGTTTTTTCCCCCTCATGACGATAAAGAAAAAAATTTTAGTGTATTACTTCCGTAGTCTCATAGTATCTAATGTTCAATAAATCCTTTATTATATGCAACAAAGAAAATGTGCTCAGTCTTCCGGCTTTACAATACTCCAAAGTCGATCCTGTAATTCTGTTCACCTCACGCTCACTTCTGTGCTACCCTCCTTTTGTCAGCAGGAAAATAATGTAACACACACTGGAGGGGAATCAGACCTGGGCTTTCAGGCTGTGACCCGAGCCGAGATCCCCTGCAGCAACCTGGCTCAGTTTCCTCCCTGGTGGAAGAGGGATAACTTTCTTAGCACAACTTTTAGTAGAATAGAATAAATTAAGAGTTGAATCGGTGCTATGGGAAGTGGGAGCCATGGACCAATGCCAGTACCCAAGTTATTAATATCTATCACTAAGTACAAAGAATTTTTAGAAACTTAAAGTGATGTAATATTGCCCTGACATCCGAAAGCAGAATTTTACACCAACATTAGGTTATGAAAGTGTCCACACAGAAAAACTGAATGAAAGGTTTGTAATGGTTTGAGAAATCATTTATTTAACCAATCTCATTCCTTTATCAAACATGAAATCGTGAGTTTAGACATGTAACTGCCCTTTGTCCTGACATGTACCTCCAGCCTAGATGCTACAAATGACATTTTAGTCCAGTGTTTCTCTCACCTACCCATCTACACCTCCAGCAATCCAGATTATTTTTGTTATGCAATTCAGAATAAGCCAGACACATGATTTTTATTTTAGAAAATAACCCACAATGGATTGGAAAACAAATACTGGTCCCTTTGTTGCAGATTCAATACCTCAGAAACTTTTGAGAAGACAGGTGATATACTAATGTGGACACAGAAATTGAGAAAGAGTATTTCTAAAAACTGGGCACACAGGTGGCTCAGTTAGTTGAGCGTCTGCCTTCGGGTCAGATCATGACCCTGGAGTCCTGGGGGAATGAGCCCTGCGTCAGGCTTCCTGCTCATCGGGGAGTCTACTCCTTCCTTTCCCTTTCACCCTGCTCTTATTCTCACTCTAACAAATAAAGTCTTAAAAATATATGTATTTCTAAAAACCAAATCACTTTATTTTCTACAATACTGTCAGGACACCAGAGAATGAGCTATACTACCCTTTCATGCTCTAGGTTTCTAAAGCATGAATCTTAAGGATACCAAGTTCTTCACTCTTGATAAGCCAGGAGCCTACAGCAGAGAAACGAAGTTCCAAAATGAAAATGAAAAAAAAAAAAAAAAATTCTGGAAAGTCAATCTTCAAAGCAAACATTCTGCTAAGTCAGAGAAAAATGAACCTCCAAAATCACTGAACTACAATCTCTCCGGCATCCGCTGGCTCTCAATATTTGTTGAATCAGTTTCTGCAGGTTTATACCTTGTAGTTATTTGTTTTTCCACCAGAGGGCCACGATGCATGAAACAATATTGGTTTTTAATCCCAGGATTGGGTTTTCAGTAAAGTGAGGGACTTGAAGGGTACAAACCTAAGAGCCCTTTTGGAACTTGGATACCCCTCGGGTGCCTGAGTGGCTCAATCAGGTTAAGGATCTAACTCCTGATTTTGGCTCAGGTCATGATCTCAACGTCCTGGAATTGAGTTTTGTGTTGGGCTTGTGCTCGGCAGGGAGTCTGAGGATCCTATCCCTCTGCCTTATCCCTTGTTGCCTGGTGGCAATGCTTCCCCTGCAGCAGTCATGCTCCCACAGACTCACATCCCCTATTAAGAGCAGTGAAAATGTAAGTTCTTCCCAAGGCCATTCTTCACATTTTTAATGGCAGCTAACATGGTGTTCAACCTTCCAGGTTAACCACTGCTCTAGGGACAGCCCCCTTCATTAAGCTGGTGGCTCTCCGCACATGGTGCACTCCCCAAGCATGTATCCCCGTGTGGAGCCTGCATTCTTTCTAGGTCTTTGGTTCACCTGTTCATCTTCTTAGTGAAGCCTCCTCCATTTAAAACGGCAACTTTGGAGTGCCTGGGTGGCTCAGTTGGTTAAGCAATGGTCTTTGGCTCAGGTCATGGTCCCGGAGTCCTGGGATCGAGTCCCGCATTGGGCTCCCAGCTCCATGGGGAGTCTGCTTCTCCCTCTGACCTTCTCGCCTCTCATGCTCTGTCTTCTCTCAAGTAAATAAATAAATTAAAAAATCTAAAAACAAAAACAAACAAAAAAAATAGCAACTCTGCCTTAGACTGTTCCTGTCCTGTTTTCAGTTTTATTTTTCTCCACAGCACTTAAAACCATTTAAAGTATTGCGTTTTTACTATACCTTAATCCCACTAGAAAGCAAGCTCCACTAGGGCAATAGGATCTATACGGTTCACCCCTATATTTCCAGACCAATATTTGTTGAATGAATGAAATTATCAATGAATTTGCATTAGGGTAAGATCTCCCCATTAACATGAAAAGGAGTTAATTCTAGCTACAGAAGCAATGGTGTTATTAACACAGATGCCATGCAGCTTTGGGTGGCCTGCTTAGATGTATTTCAGCTACGTTTTTATGGTCACTAGGTCTCCCTCCAGCATTTGTGAAGCTGAGTTTATGAACCCAAACCTAGGAATTTATAGAATTCCCTTCTGCATTTCATCTATGCCCCCTGTTTTAATATGTTACTTTCAGAACTTTACTAAGTAGGTGGTGTCAGAAACCAACTTTACCCAGTGTGGGCTGCCCAACCTAGTATGTGGGCTGCCCTAAGCTCTTTTTTTTTTTTTTCCCCCTAATCTTCTACTTTGGGACTCCTATGTTTTCTCACAAATCCCCTGGCAGTGTGATAGTGCTGGTAGAGAAACCAGAACCGGGAGAAGAAAGGAGTAAGCATTTATATGCGAAAGTCACGCATAAATCCGAGAAGTGGGGCACATAATATGCTTAAATGTGTCTTTTAATGTAACATAGCAACTTTTATCTGTGTAGCGCTTCAAGATGCACAATTATCTTCATTTATACTTTCTCCTTCTGATTATACCTGTGTGATGCATTCTTTTTTGAACATAAACTGACTTTGAGACCCAGTAGAGGTCCCTAACCTTGAATGTTCATCAAAATCAGCAGGAAGACTTGTTAAAACAGGTATCTGCCCCCACCACAGTCCCCAACTTTCTGACTCCATAAGTTCTGCTGTGGAGGCTGAGAATCCGCATTTCAAACAATTTGGAGTGATGCTGCCACTACTGGCCTGCAGACTACTGTTCTGAGATGCTCTGCCTTGGGTTGAAAGGACACACATACTGGTCATCTGATATAAAAGCATGGTGGCCTTTTCCATAGGCAACTGTGTTTATCACTAAACTTTCAAACGGGGAAGGATATCAATTGTTGGGGGGGGGGGATTATAAAAATTATTTTTAACCCTCTCAAACTGCAAAGGAAAAAGGCTACACAGACAATCCCCACCACACACACAAATTCACTCTTTCCACAAGAGATCAATTTCAGAATCAGTACAACCTAATTGTAAGCAGGCTTTCCCCTGGAGTTCAACTCTCCCTTCTCAGATACACCCTGCCCACAAACTCACCCACTAACCCCCCTTTATCACTAATTACATTGAGCTTTCAACAGTTACCACTTCTACCCTCCCATTAGCATTCCCAATATCTTTTAGCTAGAGGTTTTCTTCTAAGGCCCAATCCCTAAAGTCCTTTAAACAGGCCTCCTCTCAACACTCTCTCCTTAAACACTACTTTTCAAGCTAATTGTAGGGTAGTGGTGAAGACCGGAGCTGTGAAACCAGACCAAGGTCAACCACACATCCTGCCACAAACTGCTTAGCCTCTTAGAGAGCTTCTCTAATATTCTCGTCTAAAGAATGGGATACTAAGTTATTATATTAATAATCATTTATTAAGTAAGTTCTATGCAGTTATTGATGGGTACGTGTTAAACTGTTATAGGTCATGTCAGCAGCTGAAGTCATCAAGCAGCAGTATCCTGGAGGTCAAAGACGACAGCACAATTGTGAAGCCACATATGATGTTTGTAGGTGGTCTCTCTATGAAAAAGGGCGTTTTCTGTGGAGGGAGGTGATGTAGAGCTTCGATACCTGTGTGCACAGGGGTCTGCGCATTTCAGGTGCATCACGCCCTCCTCTGCCAAAAATGGTCTTTTAAGTTTTAGAAAGCCAGGCATATATTAAGTCATATGTTGGTAATCGTAATAACTCATAATCCTTATTCTCCATCACTTAGCACTAAGTACTAAACATTTTAAAATGCACTAAATACAAAGCCAAATAAATGATAAAATCCAGAAACTGGGGCACATAGTAAATGGGGGAGCAAGAACATGGAGTTGTTGTGGCTCCTTCACACGGTAGCAATAGGTGAAAGCTTACTCTTTTTACATCAGTGTTTCTCCAAATTTTGATCCCCTCCCCCACTCGATTACTGTGTGCTATTTCAAAAACCAGTAAGTTTGTAAAGGGAGAAAACACGAACTAGACACTAAAATACAAGATCCCAAGACGCCAGATCCTAACTCACTAAACCGTCTGAAGTACTCACACTATGGTAAATATTATGGCTGACCAACATCTCTCTAGAGTGCAATTGCCTTGTAGTTCACCTATGGTAAGAGACAGGGATACAATCAGTTTAGTGTGTCCTGTAATACAAGGAAATGTATAGATAAAATCACCTATTGCATCACCCAATCAGTAGTCGCCTTGTTTAGAATCCTTTTCACTTTACTAACATTAAATCTAAATTGTTCCAGTAATTTTAAAAAGTTGCATTTTTATAAGGAATATCAACCCCCATTAGAGGTGAGTGTGGGGAATCAAACTACTAGAGAATGCAAAAATATACAAAGAAGATATACAAGGGAAATCCACCGCGACACTGGTGTTAGGGGCAAAACACTTCACATTATAATCCCATGCCATTATGACAATTTATTTACATCACTATGTGTAAGAGAAAATGATGTAACCCCAAAGTAGGTAGAAATCTACTACAAAGAATACCTTACATTGGACATAGTAGTCTTATTTCCAGGTCCTAGTTATTAAACGCAGACTAAAAGTGGTTTATTGATCTGTTTACAACACTCTAAAGACAAAACTAAAACTGTTTTGTTCTGACATAAGAAAAAGCAAATGGGAAGCACTCAGTCCACTGCCTGCTACATGATAGGCACTCAGCGATACGAGTTCCCGAACTCCCTGACCCAAACGTAAGTTCTAACACCCTTCAAAGGGCATCCACTGAAAATCGTCAAATGGAGGCTAGCACACATTGGATTAAATGCCCTTATTAACAAGGCACTGAATTATTAAAGTAAATAAACATTCATTTCATACACATGATAGGTCAGGTTTTAGGCTGGCAATGATGAACCAAGGAAAGAAACCAATGAGGCTCCAGAGGAGGACAGAAAGAGAAGCCAAGAGCAAGGTTAGTGTGAAGAGCAAACAAAATATTCTTCAAGTTCTGGGTCTGTCAGAGAACACACACCCCAGGTTAATTTGCTAGGATGACAAAGAATGACAATGATTCTAGAACCTGGATTCGGGGACTCCCAGCACTGCCAGATACATTCACTTCCAGTCAAACTCTTGGACAGCTGGTGAAAGCCACCCTAGCCACCCCATGAGCTGCTAGCCCTGGGGGCAAAGATGCCAACAGTGGCCAGTCTGACAAATTCAACTTATCTTGGTTTAGCCTTAGATCCTACTAGATGTGGCCCCTCAAAGCATCCTCAGGGTTGTGCCTTTTCAATGCAATGCTTAGTACCTCAGAAGTTGACTTCATTCTGCCAGATAAACTGAGCTCCTCATAACCGCATTCCTACTAAATCCTCCACAGTATGGGTGCTCTACGGTTCTTTCAAAGGACATCTCCTTTGATTAACTTAGTCCAAGCTCTCCAGGATTGGGTATTAAAAAGCCTGTGTGTATCCAGTCAGGTTTCACCCACCTCTCACCATCACCCCCGCCCCCCGCCGACCTGGTCGTCATGGATGCACTGTGCTGTGTGGCGATTCTCCCCAGCCTTAGAAGATTGATTCTCCCTCTTTCAGTCTTGCTTGGTGTTATACTTAGAACCAACAGTGGCCCATCCACCTGTCTCTGAATTCCAGTGTTAGCCTTAAACTCCAGAAATCACTCCTAACAGATCTCTCTCTAGTGTTGCACAAGAACTAAAACCTCACTATTAGTCCGGGAGAGTTCAAAGGTCCTTGTTAAAATTATGCACGCTCTGGAGCACTGGGTGTTAAAATGCAAATAATGAATCATGGAACACTACATCAGAAACTAATGATCTACTGTATGGTGACTAACGTGATAAAATAAAATTATGCATGCTAAATTGAAATAATGGATTCTGAGCTAAAAATCATAGTTTTCCATTTTGTCAAGGAGATTTAGGGTGAAAATTTTCAGGATTAACTTCCCATTATTGTGTATTATGGGGATAAACTGCCCCAGTTTTTCATATTAACACATATTTACATTATGAGAAAAGTACTCATTCCTTCACCAAAAGTATTTGAGTGCCCAGCACTATGCTAGATCCTGGGAATACAGTGAACAAATCCCAAGTAAACACAATACAGCAGACACAATCCCAAGATGTCATAATTAACATCTACATTGTGATACCTATCGCTCCAAAATAACCTAGCAGATTTTGAATATTTAATGGCAAAACAAACTGGATAGTATGGTGGAACCCATGGGAAAACTAAACATCAGAGGATTTATCACTTAAATCTTTCTACACATTATAAACATGTATTAATTATAAGCAACACTGGATATAGAATTATTTAAAAGAGCTAATGTTTTGCTTTTAAAACTGCTATTATTATGCATATACGAATCACATAAAGGGTACTAATAGCTTGAAAAGAACTGCTTGTTAAGAGTAATAGTAATAAGATTCCATATAGCATCATTTTCAGGCTAAGAATGAAAAACACAGCACAATGACTTCAAAAGTAATATACTGCACTATATTTATATTTATATTTATATATACAGATATTTATATTTATACATATAAATATATATATAGTCTCAAAGCTATTACTCTTCCTAGCATGTAAAGGATAAATTTTCTTTTCCAAACTTAATTGGTGGTTTCTGTATAAGAAACATGCAAATATATTAATTTTCTCACCAAAATAGAGCCCAATATATGAACAAACATTTAGGGGGGAAAGATTTGTCCATGATTTTAACATGCACCTGTATGTAGAAACAAACATATATACTCACAGGAGTGACAGACAGACAAAAGGTTAACATTTAGCAAAGGCAAAAAAAGGAAACAAACAAACAAAAACCCTGCTAGGCCTTTTTTTCTGCTTGACGGAGAATGGAGAAAGTTAGCAAAGTAACAGAAAGGGACACAAAAACCACACTTCAAACAAACCAACTGCTTGTCAGTATTAGGACTTGAGTTGACAAACAGGTTTAATCCACTTCCTCAAAGGCAATGCTGTCAAGGTGAAGGAGGAACGTCTTCTGCTACTGCAGGAGGCTGGCTGTCATTCCGAGGAGTGGGCTCCTCCTCCTCCACCACACTGGTCACTTTGTCGGACTCTCTCGCAGGAGGAAGTTCGTTGTTTGTCCCCTCTTCACTAGGGAGGTTACCAGACAATTCATTCGACATGAGAACTTGCAAAGATTCTGTTCCATCTTCAACATCCACCTGAATGCCCAAAGCTTTAAGAATGTCGCATTTGCACATAGGACATGTCCCATGGGCCAGAAGCCAGGGGTCGATGCAATTCTTGTGGAAGAAGTGTTTACAAGTGAGAATACGAACTGTATCGTTAGGCTTATAGGGTTCGAAGCAAACTACGCAGCTATCTCCGTTGGGACTGATTTCCGCGTCCCCCTCCTTCAGCACCCGAAGCTGGAGCTGGCCAAAGGCTTTCTTGAGATCGGTCGTTAACCGCTGCCATCTCCGGTTCTGAATCCTTGCTACCCAAAGTCTCCAAATATGATAAAAGATGAAATATGCTAAAGTAGCAGTTGTGACAATCACAAAAGACACAAAATAGTGATTCATCCAGATGATGTGTTTTCTCCCCACCTCAACTATAGCTGTGACGTGAACTCCCTTCTGAATTAAGTGTAAAATCTCCATGCCCTTCAGGTTACCGATCATCACCACGACGATGTCTTCAAATGCCTGATGAGACATGGGAAAAACCTGATTACCAGTTCCGGGAAAGTTGTAGATGATCACGCCACTGGCTCCCTTCTCCACAGCTACCTTAACTTTCTGCGTGAAGGTACAACCTCCCCGTTCAACAAGTGCGAGCCAGGTCTCGGAGTTCTTTGATCTTCTGAAACTGGTAGTGGGATTACACGCATTTTGAGTTTTCCCTTCTGGTGGCACGATAACTCCTGCCACTCGCTTCAAAGTGGAGCTTCTTCCGAAGACTCCGGTTTCCCCCAACTCCGACAACATACGATTCCCGACGTGAAAGGATATGTTCATGTAAGCAGTCCAAACAGCACTAGCTCTGCAACAGTTCTGACAAAGAAGCCAAAGAAAACCGAGTTTCACAAGCCAGGAAGATGCAGGGTTGTTTCCGTGAGTGCCAAGCCTGAGCAGATTCATCTCTCTCCTTACCTAGAGACTGAAGTGCCAACCCAAAAGAAAGATGTGGCTTCCACATCTGTTGACAATCAATGGAGAATAACAACATGAGAAAAATCTTCTGGGTGAAAACAAGTTTCACAGTCTTCCAGCATGTTTTTTGTCAGAAATTTTTAAAGATGTCTTAGGAGGTTCAGATGTTTTATTAGAGAGAGAGAAAGAGAAACACTTTAGATTGAAAAAAAAATCGCAGTCTCACTAATGTAACTCCAGATGCTGTTTACAGTTGGGTAATGTGATTATGACATAAAAGGCAACACAGCCAATTAGAGAAGAGCTTTGAGCCTGCTAGAAATGTACGGCCTGAATGGTTCAAATACTGTTATGGGTGATTTCTAGGTTGTAAGGTCAACTCAATCCTTGAGCTACATGTTAACAGGTAGCACTTTCAACAAAAAAATATAAAATTCATACAACACGTACACATACAAAACTTGAAAGCATATGCAAGAAAGCCACGGGATTGCCATTTTTCTTGACACTACATCAAGGAAACGTAATAAAATGGCAAGTTTTAAATAATTAGAAATTAGTACTAGGAATAATTATGTGGTAAAAGCAGTGGACTCTAATACCACTTTTGACTCACATTTGGTGAGCCTATAAACCATTACACTAAATTTATTTAATGACTGCTTGCTCAGGTATGTTGGTTTACTTTGATTTTGATTCTGATTTTTAAAAGGAGGATTTTGATTTCCAAATCCTGTTAGCTTACTTCAGCTCCCCTTCTTCACTCTTACATTGATTCTCCATAGGGATGACAGCGGTCAAGAACACTAATCTCTTTTCTCCGCAGATCTTGGCATCTGCTACTGATCTAACAGTATTTTGAAGGAAGAAAGGAAGAATAGAAGCAAAAAATTATATGTAGCAGTCTAGTTTAGCATAATTCATTTTAAGCAAAAAGGCAGCTATTGATTTTAAAAAGAAAAACGTTAAGGTTCCCATTTAGAGTTAACCACCAACAGCAGTTAAAGGTCATAGATGCATGGAACAAAACCTTTGTCAAAATCAACATCCCTGGTAGACCCACCCTCTACACACACACCCATTGTCAGCTCTGCCTTTATTTTTGCTGCACTTATATCAATGGCACAAAATGACTCGAGACCAAAACAACGTGTGAGCTAATGAATGTGGCCAACCCCTGGTGCTGTCACACACTTTCCTGAGGGTATCTCAGTGGTTCTTATCCACTAGCTAGGAAACCAAGAACTTTGACATTGAACACAAAGGTCTGACCTTTACACACAGGACACTAAGAGACCATTTTGGTTGGGTCTTACCAGGATTAAGGGAGCTAGTTCTTTTTATGAAATGTGAATCAAAATAATTTGAGGCAGGAAAGGAGGAAAAGGCCCTATAGACCTAACCAAAACAGAATAAAAAGAAAATATTATCGTGTAAACTATAGCTCACCACGGTCCATTTTCTTTCCCAAAGGCCATTAATCTGATTTTATTTCCGTACAACCCATTCTCCCAAGTGTGTAGTACATGTTTGTAGACTCAGTGCCATCCAAATTGGATATCAATGGTTTAGCATTTCACCCAGAAATATTTGTCAAAATTAGAACTCAAATCTTTCAGCCGCTTATTGTTACACATAGGTGTTTGTGTTTATCTACTCAAATAGAGAAGTAAAATACAGAACTTGAAATGCTAATTAAAATTTTAGTTCCACTCTAGATCTATATCAAAATGGCCCGAAACACACTCACCACACACCACCAGTATTTTAAGAAAACAATTATTTACTAACATCACTTCTAGAAAGGAAATCTGCTACCGCAGCTAATTCACTATACTAGGATTTAAAGGGCTTTGGCAAACAAAAGTGATTTTTTTTGGTGTGATCCTAAATGAAGCTTATAATCATTTAAAATATTTTAGTTACATAACCAGAGGTGTTATCATCTAAAATAATTACTTACAACACATTACTCAGTACCTCTGAAAACCATTTCCTGATATTAATTAACCATGGAGAATTAAATCAAGATCTAACTCTATAATCAAAGTTAACAGCAATATGTTATCAAAAATATGGAAATAAAATATAAAAAAGAAACCTTCAAGTATCACGACTCCCTGTGGCCTCAATGTCACAACCATTTTAGCTTGCAGACTAACTTGCTTTTAACATATACTAATATTCTTACTTGGATATGGGCAAAAACGTAGCAACCTAATGAAAAAACAACAAGTTCAAATAACTGGGCATGATATGGAGGAGTTTTATTTTTAAAACACACAAGTGTCATCCTCTTTAGTACTTAGGTAGAGAAGATGAAGTTGTTTTTTTTTTTCTCTACATAAAGTGCTAAAAGAGAATTCATTTCATTTTAATCTTTGGAAAGACTTGATTACATCTTCAGAAGCTTCTCCAGGTTTACGTTTTCAAAATATCACACTTGCACATGGGGCATGTCCTATGGGCTAAAAGCCAGGGGTCAATGCATGCCTTATGGAAAAAATGTTTGCAAGTTAAAATACGTACTACATCTTGGGGTTTGTAAATGTCAAAGCAAACAACACAACTGTCTTCATCTGGATCTAGTTCCTTATCCCCTTCTTTGAGCACGCGCAGTTGAAGCTGACCAATAGCTTTCTTCACATCTGCTTTTATCTGTCTTCGCCTCCTGGTGGAAGAATTGGGCACCCTAGGTCTCCAAGCACAGTACAAGAAAAGGTAGGCAACTGTGGCAGCCAGGAAGGTGAACAGAGACATGATATAATGGCTCAGCCATGGCAGATGCATTCTCCCCACTTCGATGATGATTGTCACATAGACTCCCTTCTGAATCAAGTGCAAAAGTTCCATGCCTTTCAAGTTGCCTATCATCACGGCAACTATGTTTTCTGTTCCCTGATGAGACATAGGAAACACTTTGTTGCCCGTACCTGGATAGTTATAGATGATCACCCCATTTGCTCCCTTCTCTGCTGCCACATTGATCTTATGTGTAAAAGTACAGCCTCCCCGTTCGATGAGGGCCAGCCAAGAGTCTGCCTGTTCAGGCCTGCTGAAGTTGGTCATAGGATTACAAGCATTCTGATTCCATCCTTCAGGAAGTACCACCGCACCAGACACCCTTTCCAAAGGAGAATGATTTCCGAAAACGCCACTCTCTCCTAATTCTGATATAATCCGATTTCCCACCTGAAAGGTTATATTCAGGTGGGCTGTCCAAATGGCTTTTCCTTTAGAAGCAGGAAGGCTAAGTAGTAGAAAGACGCTAAGCCTCAACAGTTGGGATGAAACAGAACTATGAGTTGAAGGAGTAATTCGAAGTAGGCTCATTCCTCCATCTGCCTAGTAACTGACGAACGAAAACAAAAAGTCAATCGTAAAACAAAGAAGCTAACTCCAATGGTTGGCAGTAGATATCAAAGCACATTAATGAAAAAAGGTCTGCGTCGATCAAAGGTATGCTGCTCCTTCCAGCATTTTTATTTTTGGTACATTACGTTTCTTATAATGAAACAGAATAACAAGAGCTGTTATTACTACAATGTGATTTCAAGAAAACTATGACTTCCTAATGGGGAAATTGTGACATCAGAGGTAGTTAAGCCAATCCAGTTGCTTATATTAGAGCCTTGCATGCTGAAATCCTATTGGCCAAAAAGCTACTAAGCTAGGACTCATGGGATAGAACAATTTGAATAAACTCTAAAGCAATAAATGGGGAAATTTATTATTTTTAAGCCTTGAGTTTCTTCTCCGGTTCTGGATTAAATGAAAAGCTGCCTAAAAAATACTTTATATTCATTGTTTTTCTGTTAAGCAAAGTATAAATCATTTATGTATTAGTGTATGTGGTTGGCCAGTCACCAGTTCTCATGCATGGTTCTATGCTATCCAATATGCTAATCTTTGGACAGTAGGAACAACTCATTCTGACTCTCTTCCAATATTAAATGCTCATCCCAGATTCAACATTAAATGCTTATCCCAGATTCAACATGAGGACAATAAACATGCTGTAAGACTGATACATTGCCAACATACAAGGGGAATTCAACTTTTCACTAAAATAGTTACTAAGAACCCACTGTGTGTTAGGCAAACACTGTCTGGTTCATACAGTGGAGAAGCAAATGCACACACACCTATTGGCGCGCACTATCTCGTGGGGGCAGATTTAAACACAAACCAGGTGTATAGTTGAAAGTTGAGACAGTATGGTTCTGAGAGGAAAACCAGAGTATTAAGAATAATATAAAAGGAGTCAGACTTTGATGAGCCGTCCAAAGCATTGCTCCCCTAAGGAAGCGGTACTCAGTCTAAGACTTGAAAGACACATCAGAATTACCCAAGAAAAGAATACTATTTCAGAGAGAGGAAATGCCAGTTTCAAGACCCCAGCACAGCAAAGAACACAGCAAGTAGAAGGATCGGAAGCGATAGGTGTTTGCCAAGATGAGAGGAGAGAGTGCGAAAGTTAATGAGAGAGGAAAGCAAATAGCAGTCAGCGTTCAGGGACGAAATGTTACAACCAAGGGCTTCGGATTAGGTCCCCAGGACAAGAGAACCATGCTGGAGGGCTCCAGGCTGGGGAGGCCACTTATAAGCATTTCAAAACATTCACTTGTTATCCACTGCACTTTGGCTGCCCACTGTGGGAAGTGAACTGGAGTTGGAGAGTAGAGGGGTGAGATGAGCTTAAGTAGACAGTGGCTTGGACTCCTGAAAGAGCGCAGAAGAGAAGCAGAGGCACAGACAAGTCTCCGAGTTACTGCAAAGGTTGAATTAACAGGTGTGGTAACTGGAAGGGTAATAGCAGATTGAGGAAAGGAAGACCACAACCGTCACCTATCACTGTATTATTTCATTGTTGCAAACCACAGCATCTCTACTGCTTTAAAGATTCTTTAATGCTGGTTTGCTTCTATTTGAAGTCTTCACCTGAAGTCTGTTTCAAGGCTCCAATAAATTGGCAACACTCAAACATTTGTTATTCACTTTACAGAGGACACAGCGTATGCCCTTAGGCATGCTTTAACACCCTGGGGATACAACAACAACCACCTCACCACCACAGACAAAAAGACAAAGAAACCAGAGTCATGTTGAAAGAATTTTTCATTTTGATAAAAGCATTTAATTGTACTCCCCTGCCCATAATATTTAATATTCATTTTTAAAAATAAAATTGGAAACAAACTTGGATCGTTCCTACCATTTTCTTTGATCGTCGTGTCGTAAAGATAGATAAAATGTAGATTTTTCCCAGCTTCAACCCCAAGTGAATCCCTGGCCCATTCTATTAATAGCAACGAAGAAAAGCCTGGCTAAGACAACGGTTTACATCATCACATTGGAGGCTGTTTACACCTGTGATTATTTAGCATTTGGGGGTAGGATTTTAAGAAGTCATCTCTAAGTCATGGGTATAAACACCACAGCATAAGGAATATAGTCAATGGTATTGTAACAGCATTGTGCGGTGACAGATGGGAGCTACGCTTGTGAGCAGAGCATCACGTATAAACTTGTCCAAACCTTATGTGTACGCCTGAAAGTAAATGTAACATGGTGTGTCAGCTGCACTTGAGGAAAAACACCACTGGAATAGAATTTAAAACACTGGAATTACCTCCTTCCAAATGAGTTTATTAAAAAAATAAATCATTAAGTTGTAGAGACCTAATGCCCAGCATGGTGACTATAGGAAATAATAATGTACACTCAAAATTTGCTAAAAGAGTAGATCTTAAGTGTCCTTATCTCTTACACAAAGGGTAACTATGTGAAGGGATGGGCATGTTAATTAGCTTAATTGTTGTATCAAAATGTATACATATATCAAACCATCACATTGTACACCTTAAATATATACCATTTTTGTCATTTATGCCTCAGTAAATGGTAAGAAAAAACAATTCTAATTTTTAAGGGTAAAGAGTTTAAATAGTAAATATATTTTGGCTCAAAACATCTCAAATCTCAAGGTTCTTTGGATGTTTGGGAAGATTTGACAAATTTACTAATTCATTATATTTTTCTCACCATAAGGTGAAGTGATTAAGGCAGTGAGAGTCTTCTGCCTGCGTCTTAGAACAAATGCAACCATAAGAAACAATCCTTTGCCTTCAACACAGTGGTTTCCGAATGGGGGACAATGCTCCCTTCTGAGGGACACTTGGCTATTTCTGGAGATTTTTTTTTTTTTTTTTGGTCTGGAGATATTTTTGACTGTCACAATACAAACTACTGGCATCTATCTATTGGTAGAGGCCAGGGACACTTTCAAACATCCCCAAATGCATATGATGTTCTGTGAATTAATTAGCTGGTCCTAAACGTCAATACTAAGGCTGAGAAACTAACGGAACAGGCTTGGGAGGAAGGAACCATCCCAAAACTCACTTCTCCATGAAAAACAACCACTTCTGAGTTCGTATCAGGGAGTAAGTTTTTATAACTGACAATACATCTATCAAAAATGATGCCCTCATCCTATCCCATTTTCCTTGGAATAGAAACAATGGAGACCTGCACAAGCAACCTATCAGTCCATGAAACCTCATTACAAACTGCATCTATTTTATCAGGACCAGACCCCAGAGTCTTCTATCCTGGGGCTGGGACAGTTGAATAGTTAGAAGAAGCAGAAGGGCATGTGGACTGAAGGACTGATGCTATTCTAATCTGTTCCTTTTAGACTATTTATTCAATCTACAGACTTCCTTTCTTTTCACCAGCAAGGTGAAAGAAGTTTTCACTCTGAACTCTGCAGGTCGATTAAAGAGAACTGACTTATACTTCTATGGTCGGCTGATCCAGGGGTTCAAAACTCCCCTCTGCTTCCATCTTGTCGTTCTCCCCATGTACGCTGCTCTTCATCTTACGTAGGCTCACCTCATGATCCCTGAAGGCAGCTCCTCTTGTTCCATATATCAACAGGCAGAATGGCAGACCCTCCAGAAGCACAAAGAGACTCCTTCTGCCACATCTCTAAAAATCTTGATGTCCCTCTGGCTAGCAGTGCTTCACAAACCCATGCCTAACGGATCCCTTAGAAAACGTAGTAGAAACTCAGGTTAATCATGGTTTACCTTGCTGGGGAGAACAAGTCCCCTAGCAGAGAATGTGGTAAGGGGAACTGCAAACCTCACTGGTACTCTGCCACTAAGGGAAAAAAGTATAAAGTGGATGTGAGTAGGGAAACAAAACAGTTACAGGCTCTAAATTCCTTAGTTTTACCCAAAGGAACAACATTTAAATTATCTTTAACCATAACAAACATGTAATGCACACTCCATACTCTGTACTGACAGGAGCCAGGGTCTATATTACAAGAAACACAATATGGCTCTTGTATTAAGGAGGTCATCGTCTAGTAAGGAGAAAGGAGTTAAACACAAATTTGGAATGTGCATATATGTATTTTAACTTCCAGGTTCCAATTAAAATTTCGAGGAAGGTTATAATTTTCATTAAGTTATGGGTGAGTAAAGCAGGTGACCTCTCTCTATCCCTCTGCTCTTCATCAACTTCTGTTAAGAATGCTCAAACTTCCAGAAATCTCTACTCTGATGAGAGAAATAGCCAAATATATTCACATAGCATCACTCCAATAGTATCTTAAAGATACAGGGAATATTGAAAAAACATTGTTCAATTAATTATTTCACAAGTCATGGTACCCCAGGCTATGATATTCGAGATCTCCAGGAATCTACAAAACACACTGGATGTTCATTTAAGCTAGGAAACTATGTAGTTTTTCTGCAAGTAATTAAATGTAGCATAATGGGATTTGGCAGAACAGATTACTGACCCTAAGTAGTTCATGGAAAATCACCAAAAAGAAAATAAGGCTCATATTTTCTGAAAGTAGTTATCTTAAAAGATATTTAAAAATAAAACAATCTTAGCTTAACATTTTATTTTATATACATATACATATATATATATATATATATATATATATAGTTTGTTTTTTTTTTTTAAGATTTTACTTATTTACTTGACAGACAGAGATCACAAGTAGGCAGAGGTAGACAGAGAACGAGGAGGAAGCAGGCTCTCCGCAGAGCAGAGAAGCTGATGTGGGGCTCGATCCCAGGACCCTGGGATCATGACCTGAGCCGAAGGCAGAGGCTTTAAACCCACTGAGCCACCCAGGCGCCCCAACATTTTATTATATTTTATTGTAAACTGTAAGTTCTAAACAATGTATTTTCTCAATTTCTCCCATAAGTTAATCACTACTCTTACATATTCTCAGACATATGCAAGAAAAGATTAACATACAAATGGACCTCCTCCTCTTAGTATTTCTCAACCCAGAAAAGAGTTCTGAGTATGGTAAAGTGAAATACAGTAAGGTTTTAAAATAACATAGGTTTCTGAATTACCTTGAAAGTCACATATTATGTACTAAGGCAGGTCCAGAAGGATGAAAAAGAAAAAAAAAACAGAACTTACTCAGGCTCTTCATTATTCTTTATATTAACCAACATAATGACTTTCAGTATCATTAAAGCTCTGGTAATTAAGAATATTAGAAAAAACAAACAGCCAAAGCACACACGTTTTAAATCACCACATCACTAACCATGATTTCTTCACTACTGTGAGCCAGGAATACTATTCCTTTCTATTCCTTTCTTCATGCCTTCAGATGCATGAAGAAGCTTAGTTGTATAGAGCTCCAAAGCTCCAAGATGCCCAGAGAATACTCACATTTCTCAAACACTTAAGAGCACTGGCTCAAGAGAGCTTGTTTGAATGAATGATTAACATTGGTCAGGTTCACCACACTTGAATGAGTACTTTCCCACTGCTTTAGTTTAGCCTTCAAAATTATTCCCACAGTGTACAGTTCTGCAATAGCATCTTATCTCCCATCACTGTTTTGCTTACCTTGGATTCATTCTGTTGCCGGAGCAACCTATAGACAAAAAGTAATGAAGTTTACAATGGCATTCATGTTTGCTGAAAACCTTAGATGGCTTGCTCTCACCAAAGGATAACACCCAAATGTCTAAGGATGGAATATAAGCCTCTCCAGCTTGGTCCTCTTTCCTGAGATCCAGCCTCATTTTCTACCATTATCAGTCCTGAAATTTATGCTCTCTCAATTCAAACAGCTTATGGTTTCCTGAACTATTGCAGCAGTCACTATATAAGACCTTACAAAGGCTTTATTCCTTGTGCAAAACTGTCTGTCTCTATAGTAGGTAAGCTGATTGCAAATGACACCAATTACTTCCCTCCCTCTAGCAACACCACTTGTAGGTCCTTCCATTAGGAGATGGGATTTATTTCTAAACCCCTTGAATCTGGAGGGACTGGTGACTTATGCAGGTGAACAGACTAGGACAGAAGTACTAGTGAACAGACTAGGGCAGAAGTACTGATGTGTCAATTCTGAGCCTAAGCATCAGGAGGCCTTATACTCTTCCCCATTCCCTAGCTTCTAGAATGCCAACAACCTCAAGTAAAGAAGACTAGCCTAATAGATGAGAAGAAATTACTTGGAAGAGAACCTAGGTATCTTCACTGAAACTACTCTAGATCAATCTACAAATGGGTCAACATGTGCAAGAGCCCAACACAAGCAAAGATGTCTGTGTGATCATAAAGACGAAGTCTAGGCAAGACCTTTAGACTCACCTAGTCAACACTAGACTTCTGAGCAGTAACAGATACTGGCTCTCATTTTTTAGTTTATGAAAAAAAATTGCTCTGATATAGAGTTTTGGGGTGGTTTATTATGTAGCAGTTGATACAGCTCCTCTAAAATATTATCTATTAATCTCCTTGAAGGCTGGGACTCAATCTTACTTTTTTTCAGTATTCATCCTCTACTACGATATCTAGCACATCTTAAGTTCTCAGTGAAGGTTGAATAAATTGTTAGTGTCATTATCCTCCATATTCTAACCTATACTATTCCTCATGCAATAATACTTAGATTTATCTTTATAAGGGTGATAATTATAGAGCATAATATAGTTAGAATATGCATCATGAGTTCAATCTTTAACTGTTCTGTAGACTTAATATTCCAAAGTGGATTTCCTAAAGCCATACTTGAACACAAAGATAAATGAGCATTTAGGATATGACCAAATCCCTTTAAAATGTAATGGGTGTAAACCAAACTAATTATATTCCATTGTACATTCAGAATTCAAGGTTCACATAACTAACACTAAACTGAAGGACAATATTTTCTTCTCAGTCTACCTAGTTAGAACATAGAACAGTAATCAACGGAGAAGGAACACATTACTAACCAAATGTGAGAAGTAATTGGGGAAAACATTTACACTGTAACCTTTGCATTTAGAAGGACAGAGGGAGGAGATGAAGGCCCTTAAGTAAACACAAGACTAAGGAAAATATATGATGGTATGGTCATCTTACTTTGATCCCAGGACAAAAGACATCTTAATATTAACTTAATATTAAGTTAAGGCTTGAAAGGCTGGAGAATAGGCAAAATATACTCAATAAAGGGGAGGGGGGGATACCAAAGCAGAATCTTCTGAATAACCACCAAAACTTGTCCTGTTGTCTTTTTTTTTTTTTCCTCAAGATTTTATTTATTTATCAGGGGAGGGGGGGAGAGCAAGCACAGGCAGACAGAATGGCAGGCAGAGGCAGAGGGAGAAGCAGGCTCCCCGCCGAGCAAGGAGCCTGATGTGGGACTCGATCCCAGGACGCCGGGATCATGACCCGAGCCGAAGGCAGCTGCTTAACCAACTGAGCCACCCAGGTGTCCCTGTCCTGTTGTCTTAATAGACTATTTTGCTCCTGTAGTTAACAAAAGTCAACAATGAAGACCAAATGTATATGAAAGGCTGCTTTTGAGGCTCTGCCTTTTTAAAGTTGTTCTAAACCCGAAAGTATTTTCTAGACCTTCCTAAGCCAAAGTCAGTCATTGCAAGTTTCTATGTTTTGCCTTCCTAAGACCAGTCCCGCTGAGCACAGTTAACTCTGAGTAAGCTCTTAGCAGTCAGAAATAGCAGGGTAGAGGTGATTAAGATTTTCCCACTTAGATCAGTTGTATTTTTCCAGGTCACAAAACCTTTCCTCATTTATGAGGTCATTGAATTCCTCCTGGGAGGCAGCAGACAATCAACAACAGGAGAGTGGAGTCATCATACCCACAGCAACTGTGCTGAAGCCCCCAGCTGCGTGACAGACCTGCTAGGAATCCCAGTCCTGACCACATGCTAGGTGAGTGAGGGGAGCCACACTGTGCCTCCGTGTTTTCATTTGTAAGGTTGGAGAAGTACCTTCGGCCTCCCAGCACCACGGAGGAGCATCAGATGACCACGTCCACATTACTGGTAAATCACCAAGTACACTGCGGGCGCAGCAGGGGCTCCCCAACTGGGCCCTCCTTCCCCTTCCCGGTTCGCTACAGCCTATTCCCCTCCATTTTCTACCAAATAAAGTTCTTCTCAACCTTCAAGACTCATCTCAGTCTTTCCTTTGCAATCTCCCCAGAGGAAAGCACCTGCTCCTATGACCCATTGTTTTTGCATCTATTTGACAGTCAAACTTGCCATATAGTCCACGTAGTTAGAGGCCTGCGTCTGTTCATACTTTAGCTTGATTTAAAATGTCTTGTGAGGAGCAGTGTTCACTTATTGTTGTAAAACCTGGGTTCCTCCCCTCCTTGCTGCTCTACTAGTACAGGAGCTAGTACTCAGTCTCTGTCAAATGTTTGACTTTTCAAGCATTTATTCTTCAAAGGATTAAGATATACCAGCAGCTATGGCAATCTCTGTTTTGTAAAGCCACCCATTAAAAAAAAAAATTTATATATATGCTGGACAACTGTTGTCAAGGTCATTCTTAGTGGAGGAAAGACTTGTCAAATCATCACCTCTTTTTAAAAAACAGGTGATGATTTGAGAAGTCTTTCCTCCACTAAGAATGACCTTGACAACAGTTGTCCAGAAAATCCTTATTTAGTACCATAGGATCATTTTCTCTCCAAAAGAATTCCATCCACATGTCTGTATTTGAAAAATGGAATAATATACAGCCATATACAACACTTTCTATTGTATAAGTAGACTCTACTGAATTAAAAATCCTTTAGGCTGTGTATCAACATATCTATATATCTCAGTCATACCTCAAACGGTTATAAGAAAACTGTATGAGATTAATTTTGTTACATTTTAGCACCTCAAAGCCCTAAATCATATCAGCAGTAACACTGAAAACACAAAGTTCTAAATGAAATCAACTTTCTCAGCAACCCAGAAGGCCCTCTATTATACCCCCAGCCAAAATGCAGTCAAATCCTCTAATCCCTAGAAGCTTTCTGATTAAAATCCTAGAATTCTAAGAAAGTCTCTATATTGACACAGAACATCTGGTATCACTTTTCTACATATAACACTCGCTCTTAAAGACTAGAGAGCTATTACATAAATGACTCTTACTACCTCCAACTAAACAGCTAATATGATTGCCCATTAGACTAAGTATTTTGGGATTCACAAAGGTGGGAAGAAAATAGAATTTGCTTATTTTGATTATTATTGTCCTAGTGTACATGATGAACTTCAAACAAAATGTTTTTTTTTGTTCCCTCATACCCAGAAACCTCCCATAAAAACAAAATAAAGTAGCAAACCTTTTGATAACTTCTCCTGGCATGGTATTATTCAGTATGATGAAAAGGTGTCTTATTTTATCAATTAATTGTTGCATTACTAACCCACATCAAATCCCAAGAACATTCAGGTCACCAATGAATCAAAACTTAATCTGAGATTTAAGGAAACAAAGGGTTTGTAAAATCCACATAAAAATTCATTCTATACAAGATATAGAGTTGAATTATTTATGCTCCACTGTATTTTATTGGGATGATATTAAAATTATGCAGGTGGGAAAACCAAATGATTGACATTCCATATAAATCAAGAGGGAAAGTAGACTGTGGAAAGATGGCAACAGAGCAGGATGACCCTAGGCTTGCCTTGTCCTAGGAATATAAGTAGGTACCTATGAAATCATAGTAAATACCCCAGAAATCAATCTGATGACTGTCAGGACAACTTCTACCCACTAAAGACAGAAGAAGGCACATAAAGGAAAGTGAAAAGTGCAGAGATGCAGATTGGGAGAAAAAGATTGTGGACCCTGTCATGGGGAGAGAGCTGTGGTTGCAGGAAGGGTGAGAGGCAGACTAAGGATAGAGTGGAGTACACGGAGAAAAATGAACCTCTATGGCAACTGGCTTGGAAAGTGACAGGGTCCCAATTTCTTGAGGTCTTGCAACCAGCAGGGCTAAAAGCCTGAAGTTTTAAAAGTCAGCACACTTGGCTCTGGGAAAACTCAGAAGATACTGAAATTGCTATTTGCAAGAAGGAAGGATAAACAGCCCATAGGCATACGAGGTGGAAATGCCAACCTGAAGAGCATCTGGGTCATACAATGGGGGAATTTAGTTGCTCATCTCAGAGGATGTCCCAGAGAGGAAGCATGAAGGGAGAGACCCACGCCCCCACCCCAGGAACAAAGGAACCAGTAGGTACCATTTCCTTCCCCACCCTTCACACCACACAGGGCCACCAGCAGGACCTAACCAGCACCCACACTCACTACTGAATTGCTTACACCAAGCCCTAACCCCCACATTCTGGTGGAACTACCCTTCCTGTCACACTTGCTTCAGTCTTGGCCCTGGCAGGATCCTCCTCTCTCAGAAGACTTGCTCAAACCCTCTACCCACATTGAAACTCCCACCCCAGAAGTTCTTCCAAGTCCTGCAAGTCCTCTGTTCTGGTGGCAGCAGAGAAAGATCTCATTTCACAAGCAAATCAGAGCATACCTAGTTAAAATCTGCCACATTCAGACCAGGGACCAAATACTGCCTACAACACAGACAGCCTCTGCCCAAGACTGACCTGAAGGAAAAAGCGGTCGGGACACGATAGCAGAGTGCATGCAGCACACATTGAAGACAACCACAGAAGTGCCAGGCCCTGGGGAAGAGAGGACACTAAAGTGCAGGGCATTACAGGACCTCTTCTTCATAAGGCCTTTACTCTCAAGAACAGGAAAAGCAAATGACTTTCCTAACACAGAGACACAGGCACAGACTTAGACAAAATAAGACAGAGAAATATCCCAAATGAAAGAACAGAACAAGGCCATGGCAGGAGATCTAAGTGAAACAGATAGAAGTAACATAACATGCCTGATGGAGAATTTAAAGCAATGATCATAAGGACTTGAGAAAAGAGTGGAAGACACAAGTGAAACCCTTACCACAGAGATAAAGAATAACACAGCAGAGATAAAGGGCTCAAAACACAAAATGAGAAACACATCTGATGGAACAAACATCAGGCTGGAAGAAGCTGAGGAACTAATTAATAACCTAGAAGACAGAGTAATTAATGAAGAGAAATCGAGCTTAAAGAAAGAGAAATGGAATTATGCAAAATGAGAATAGAGTTAAGGAACTCAGTGAGTCAATCAAACGTAGTAATATTCATACTATAGAAGACCCCCAAAAAAGGACAGAGAAAAGGGAACAGAGAATCTGTTTGAAGAAATAATAGCTGCAAAATTCCCTAATCTGGAGAAGGAAACAGATATCCAGATCCAGGAGGCACAGAGACCTCCAACAAAATTAACAAAAGCAGATCCACACCAAGATGTATTGTAATTAAATATGGCAAAATATAGTGATACAGGAAAAAAAAAAAAAAAACACCAAAAGCAGCAAGACCAAAGATCCCCCATGATATACAAAAGAAACGCCATAAGGTTATCGGCAGATTTTTCAGCAGAAAGTTCGAAGCTAGACAGGAATGGGAGGACATATTCAAAGTGCTGAATGGGAAAAACCTGAAGCCAAGAATTCTACAGTATTAACCAGCAAGGTTAGCATTTAGAACAAGAAAGATAAGCAGTTTCCCAGATAAACAAAAACTAAAGGAGTTCATGCCCACTAAAGCAGCTCTGCAAGAACTATTAAAGGGGACTCTGAGGAGAAAGGGAGACCAAGTGACAGTGTAAAGGTAGAAGACAAAAAGCAGTAAAAATTAGTATTTCTGTATACCTAAAATGTGGGGAGTAAAGAATAGGTTCAAACTTAAACAACCATCAACTTAGCTGCTTCTGGTCTGACTCTAGAATCTCTGCTAAGGATCACATTGAGCTAGGAAGTGTTGCTGTGATGTGTTTAGAGTCAGCACCATGGCAGAAGACATCAAGACCAAAAGCAAGAACTACCAGACTGTCCCTTTTGACAGTCACTTCCCCAACCAGAACCAGACTAGGAACTGCTAGCAGAACTATCTGGATTTCCACCGCTGTGAGACGGCAATGCTGCTAAAGGGGGCAATGTCTCTGTGTGCAGATGGTAAAGGGATTGAGCCCCGCATCGGGCTCTCTGCTCAGCAGGGGCCCTGCTTCCTCCTCTCTCTCTGCCTGCCTCTCTGCCTACTCATGATCTGTCTGTCAAATAAATAAAATCTTAAAAAAAAAAAAACTAGCAAAAAATGAAAGAGAAAAGGTAATAAAATGGTTCTCTTTTTCTCTCTCTCTACATATATACACATATACATATATCAATAATTACTTTGAATGTAAATGGACTAAAAGCTCTAATCAAGATGACATAGGGTGATGGAATGGATAAAAAATAGGACTATCTATATGCTGCCTACAAGAGACTCATTTCAGACCTAAAGGCACCTGCAGAATGGAAATGAGGGGATGGAGGGAAGCCTGGGTGGCTTACATGGTTAAGCATCTGCCTTTGGCTTAGGTCATGATCCCAGAGTCCTGGAATCAAGTCCTGTGTTTGGCTCCCTGCTTAGCAGGGAGTTTGCTTCTCCCTTTCCTTCTGTCCCTCCCTCTAGCTTATGTTCTCTCTAAAATAAAATCTTAAAAAAAAAGAAAAGTGAGAGGATGGAGAAGCATTTATCATGCAAATGGATGCCAAAAGGAAGCTGGAATAGCAATTCTTAAACCAAACAAAACAGACTTTAAAACAAAGACTGTAACTAAAGACAAAGAAGAACACTATATAATAAAGGACAATCCAACAAGAAGATATAGCAATTATAAATATTTATGCACCCAATATGGGAGCACTAAAATAGTTAAAAGAGTTAATAACATAAAAGAACTAATCACTAATAATATAGTAATAGGGAACTTTAACACATCAACAGACAGATCATGAAAACAGAAAAATCAAGGGAAAACTGACTTTGAATGACACACTGGACCAGATGGATTTAACAGATATATTCAGAACATTCCATCCTAAAACAACAGAATACACATTTTTTTTTTTTTCCAAGTGCACATGGAACATTCTCCAGAATAGATCACATATTAGGTCACAAAACAAGTCTCAACAAATTGAAAAAATCCAGGTGATAGCATGCATCTTTTCTGACCATAATGGCTATGAAACTAGGAGTCATCCACAAGAAAAAAAATCCAGAAAGACCACCCCACCAAAAAAAAAAAGCAGGTTACTACTAAATAATGAATGGGGCAACCAGGAAGTAAAATTTCAAAGTACAAGGAAACAATTGAAAATAATGGCCCCAAACCTTTGGGATACAGACATATATTGATGGAGGAAATAAGATGGTAGAAGTAGTAGGGAGAACCTAAGCTTGCCTCATCCCTTGAACCCAGATAGATCAGCATCAAATCATTGTGAAATACTAGAAAAATGATCAGAGGACCTTAAAAACAACAACAACAACAACAGCAACAACAATAATTGGCCCAACTGGAAGGAGAGAACATGGCCAGTATGAGTTCTGGAGACATGAATGGGTAAGAGAAAAGCCACAGTGCTGTGAAAGGGAGGAAGCCCCTTCTGTGGAAAGAAGTCAAGAAGAGCAGTGCATAAGGCTCAGGCAAGATGCCTCAGTGTGTGTGTGTGTGTGTGTGTGTGTGTGTGTGTGTGTGTGTGTGCGCGCGCAGATTCCCTGGGTCACACCTGGTCTACTTTACTGGACTACACTGGAAGAGGATATTTTCCCTCTCAAAGGACAATAGGCCTGCTGGGCACCATGGAGCAGCGGTTCAACAGTAGGAGACAGAGATGTGCAGAAGGCAGATAACCTGGTTGCAGTTTTTGTTATGCTTCCTTATAGACTTCAGGCACTCATGCAGGCAGGAACTGCTTTTCTCAGACAGAAGGGCACCAGGAACAGCTCTGTGAGGCTCTCCTCCAAGGGAGGGGGATCCACACCTAACTGAGTCCATTAAGATTTGGAGTTTGAGGGGCACATGGGTGGCCAGCTGGTTAAGGGTCCAACTTCTGAATTCCACTCAGGTCATGATCTTGGGGTTGTGACATCAAGCCCAGCATAGAGCTCTGTGGTGGGCCTGGAATTTTGAATTTCAGCTGCTGGCCAGAGATAAAACACAGAACTGTGACTGTGGAGCCAGGCAAGCCGATGGCTTGGCACAGACAAGTTGAAGGCAGGAATCTGATGAAAGCCTGGGACACAAGAGGGGAGACTATTTGCTTTTTTGTGAAGGCCTCCTGAACAGCAGTGGTCAGGAGTTCCCCCTTCCCAGGGACGAGAAGGCAGAGTGACATCATTTTTCACTCCCCTGCCCACCATCACAGTCAGACTTCAGAGAAAAACACAGTGCCTCCAGGCTAGAATCAGTTATACCAAACCCTGTAGCTCTGTCCCCTACCCCACTGCACCCCCTGACAGGGGAATAAAGAACAGGTCTGATTGTGAGCCAGTGCAGCAGGCCTTTCCCCAGCAGTCCAACACAGCCCCCGCCCCCCCATCATGTACCAAGTCTATGGATCATAGAGTGCTCCAAAGTATCAACTTCAGTTCTGGCAGAAATAGGGTCAGGCTTTCCTCTTCCTAAAAAAAAAAACTTCATAAAAGTTTTATGCTTTTTAAAAAAATTTCTTTTTCTTTGGAATTACAGGTCTAGTTTTTTGTTCATTTGTTGGTTTGTTTTCCTTTCTTGTTTTTTTAGATCAGGCTTTTTTTTTTTCCTTATTTTTCTTTGGAATCAGGATTACGTTTTTTTGTTCGCTTTTTTTGGTTGTTGTTGTTCTTTTTTCTTGGACTAGTTGTTCACCACCTTTTTTTTTTCTTTTAAAGATCTTATTTGAGAGAAAGAGTATGTATACATGAGCAGGGGGAGGGGCAGAGGGAGAGGGAGAAGCAGACTGTCCCCCAAACCCCATTGAACCAGGGAGCCAGACACAGGGCTCAATCCCAGGACCCCAAGTTCATGACCTAAGCAAAGGCAGATATTTAACCAACTGAACCAGCCAGTATCCCATTCACCCTTCTTTTTAAAATCAGGCTTATCTTAAAGAAACCAAAGCACACCTAGTTAAATTCCAAACAATTCCCAAGGAGGAGGAGCAAGAAGGAACTCTGTAGAGGACTGACATGTAAAAAAAGAATGACAAAATAAAACAGAGTGCACCCAGTGTACACCAGAAACACTTCCTGAAACACCAGGATCTGTACAGTGTATGAACCCTTCTTAATATACTATTACTTTCCTGAGCAAGAAATATAATGACAAGACAGAAGAATTCTCCACAAAAGGAAGATCAAGAAGAAATCAAAACCAGGAATTTTTCCCAAAATAGATGTAAGCAATGTATCTGAACAAGATTAGAACAACAGTCATAAGAATACTAGCTGGGCTTGAAAGAAGCCAGAAGACACCAAGGAAATATTGGCTGCAGAGATAAAAGACCTAAAATCTAGTCAGGCGAACATAAAAAATGCTGTAACTGGGATGCAAAACTGACTAATGTTATCACAACAAAGATGGAAGAAGAAGAGGATTGAATAAGTGATATATAAGTTAAAATGAGAGAAAATAAAGATGAAAAAAACAGGAAAAGAAAACTATCAGATCACAAATACAGACTTAGGGAACTGAGGGATCCCACAAAACGCAATAATATCGGCATCATAGGAGTCCAAAAAGAGGAGCAGCATGGGGGGGAAATGGTTAGAAGGTATTCTAAGCAAATTATAGCTGAGAACTTCCCAAATCTGGGGAAGGAAACAGGCATTTGAGTCCAAGAGGCAAAGAAAATCCCCTCAAAAATCAACAAAACTGGTCAACATGAAGACATATCATAGTCAAACTTGCAAAATACAAAGAGAATTCTGAAAGCAGCTAGGGAAGGTCCTTAACCTACAAGGGTATACTCATAAGGTTAGCAACAGACCTGTCCACAGAAACTTGGCAGGCCAGAAAAGAGTGGCATCATATATTCAATGCACAAAAAGGAAAAAATATGCATTCAAGAATACTTTATCCAGTGATAAGGTATAAAATGATAAAGCCAGGCCTGGTTTCCCTGTCTGGACACCCTCAGCCCAGGGCTCCCCAGCGTGGGTACTAATAAACCACCTTAGAGTGCGCACGTGCACACCAACACACACACACACACACACACACACACACGGTTTCTCCTGAAACCAATACTACTACACTGTATGTTAACTAACTTGAAATTAAAATTAGCCCTTTGGAATGCAGCAAAAGCAGTTCTAAAAGGCAAGTTTATAGCAATACAGGCCTATGTCGAAAAGATAACTCTCAAACAAACTAGCTAACCTTATATCTAAAGGAACTAGAAAAAGAACAAACAAAACTTAAAACCAGCATAAGGAAGGAAATGATAGTTTGGAGCACAAATTGGGGGGGGGGGGCAGAGATTAATGAAACCAGGGGCTTGTTCTTGGTGGTGGGGGGGGGGGAATCAACTGATAATCCTCCAGCAGACTTATTTAAAAAAAAAAAAAAAAAAAAAAGACAAAGTACCCAAATAAAATCACAAATGAAAGAGAAGTAATATCACTTACAAATGATTTTTTTTTTTTTTTGACAGGGGGAAAAAAAAGTTTTTTAATTACGTACTCAATCCATTTGGTGTATTTCAAAAGGTGCAATACTTTTCTTCATTTATCAGTGAAAGAAGTTAGAAATTAACTTCAAAAAAAAAAAATCAGCACATGGCAAACAAATTTCCTTGAAAGTCACAGTCACATATATAGTGCATCCTAGAAAAGAGGAGGGGCAAGAGAGGTTCCACCCACTTTCATGAGTTTCATCAAATACTGGACCTACTCAAGGGTGGAGAGAAAAGGCAACTTTCAAAAAGGGGTATGTTATTAAATGAGGCATTTACTATACTCGTTCCTAAGAGCACCAGGTGGGGAACAAGTTTTCTAAACTAGATCTAGGAAGTGGAATGTGGAATCAATCAGTCCTCCTCCCCTTAAGTAAGGGCTATCCGATGGCTAATGAATTTAAAAAACATAACTAAATAAAAACAAACCCCACACACACTCCCCGCATCCCACCCCACCCCCGCAAAAACAAAAACAAAAAACCCTAAATGTCCCAGATCATTCTCCAGAGTGGATGGAGCCCAGGAGCAGCTTCAACAACCCAAATTAGTCTGTTACAGAGTCATCACAAGGATGCCTTGCTTTAAAAAAAAAAAAAAAAAATTTTTTTTTTGAAACAACAAAACAAAAACTAGTACTAATCACTTTTCTGACAATACACAATTACTCAAATTAACTAGTACTGAGAGGGGGAAGGGGACCATACCTACGGGCCTTGTCTCACACGAGTGCATGTGGGTAGGTGTAGGGCATTTGTCATTATTGCAAAAACGAATTTTAATCTTTAATCTTTAGTTTGATTTAACATTGCTTTTAGTATGATGCTGACACCAGCTGTGTGGAAAGGGCTCTGGAGACACGTTCATAGCAGCACACACCCGCGGCTCTTCTTTGGTTGGGGAGGCTCCAGGGCAGCCAATATTGCTTCGTCAAATACATTCTTTAGGCCTTTCTGTGTGAGTGCGGAACACTCCACATACTTGACCGCCTTCAGGTCACAGGCCACCTTTTCAGCAGTCTCTGGAGTGATAGGCTTCTGTTTGTTCTTGGCAAGTTTCTCAATCGTAGAGGGGTCATCTCGGAGATCAATTTGGGTCCCAACAAGCAAGAAAGGAGTCTTTGGACAATGGTGAGTTATCTCAGGGACCCACTTTTCCTTCACATTTTCAAATGAGGATGGAGAGACGACTGAAAAACAGACTAGATATACATCTGTTTGTGGATAACTCAGCGGTCGTAATCTGTCATAATCCTCTTGCCCTGCAGTATCAAAAAGTCCAAGAGTATATGGCTCTCCACCAATCATAACTGTGACTGCATAGTTGTCAAAAACAGTCGGTACATACTCAGATGGAAATTTGTTTGTTGTGTAGGATATCAGGAGACATGTTTTACCAAGGCACCATCACCCACAACAACCCACTTAATTGTCTGCATTGCTGAAACAGTTTTGTATTGACTTAAAATACTTCAAAATTCAGTGATGACCTCAGCTTCTCCGCCGGGGCGTTGGCCTACAAATGTTATTATGACTGCATGTAAGCAATCTAAAGGAAATGGATAGATCTCTAGAAATATAACTTACCAAAAATGAAACAAGAAGAAATCAAATATTTTAAAAGACCAATTACAAGCAAAGAAATTAAATCAAAACAAACAGAAGTCCAGGACCCACTAAGGCTAATTCCATTAAACATTTAAAGAATGGTTAATACCTTTCCTTCTCAAACTATTCCAAAAAATAGAAAAGGGAAATTTCCAGCTTCATTCTATGAGGCATTACCATAATGCTAAAATTAGATAAGGACACCAAGAAAGGAGAACTAAACGCTAGTATGTCCGAGGAACATACAGAAATTTTCAACAAAATATTACCAAACTGAATCCAACAATACATTAAAAAAAAATTCATCATGATCAAGTGAGATTTATTCTTTGATTGTAAGAGTGGTTCAGTATTCACAAATCAATGTAACACATCAATAACAAATGATAAAAACTGTATGATATTTCAATAGACACAGAGAAAGGATTTGACAAAGTACAATATCCATTCACGATAAAAACCCTCAGCAAAGTCAGAAGGAACACACCACAACATAATAAAGGCCATCTATGAAAAATCCAGAGCTATCATCCTCAATGTTCCCTAAGATCAGGAACAAAAAAAAAAAGAATGTCCATTCTCACCACCATTTTTTGTTTGTGGGTTTTCGTTTTTAAGATTTTTCTTAAGTTATCTTCACACCTAATGCGGGGCTCAAACTTACAATCTTGAGATCAAGAGTCACATGCTCTGATGACTGAGCCAGCCAGGTGCCCGTCCCTCTCACATTTAGTCAACATAGTACTGGAAGTCCTAGCCATAGCAATTAAACAAGAAATAAAAGGCATCCAAATCAGCAAAGATGAGGTCCAACTTTCACTATTCGCAGATGACATGAAACTATCTACAGAAAACTCAGAGGACTCCACCAAAAAACTGCTTGAACCAATGATAAGCAAATTCAGTGAGGTTGCAGAGTATAAAATCAATCTACAGAGATCTGATGCATTTCTCTACACTGACAATGAAGCAGCAAGAAATTAAGAAAACAATCCCATTTTTAATTGTACCTAAAATAATACCTAGGAATAAGCCTAAATAAAGAGATCGAAGACTCTGAAAACTATAAAAACACTGATTAAAGAAACTGAACATGATATAAAGAAATTGGAAGACAATCCATGCCCATGGATTGGAAGAACACATATTGTTAAAATAGCTATACTACCCAAAGCAGTCTACACATTTAACACAATCCCTATCAAAATACCAACAACATTTGTCCAGAGCTAGAACAAACAATCCTAAAATTTGTATGGAACCACGAAAGACCCTGAACAACCAAAGCAATCTTGAAAAAGAAGAGCATAGCTGGAGGCATTATAATTCTGGACCTCAAGTTATATTACAAACTATAGAAATCAAAACAGTATGGTGCTGGCACAAAAAGACACACACAGACAAATAATAGAAAATCCAAAAATAAACCCATAATTATATGGTCAATTAATCTTTAACAAAGCAAAAAACAATATCCAATGGGAAAAAGACAAGTCTCTTGAACAAATGTTGGGAAAATTGGATGGCTATAGGCAGAAAAATGAAATTGGACCACTTTCTTACATAATACACAAAAATAAACTCAAAATGGCTTATAGACGTAGATGAGACCTAAAACCATAAAAATCCTAGAAAAAAGCACAAGCAATAATTTCTCTGATATCAGCCACAGCAACTTTTCTCTGGATAGGTGTCCCAACTCAAGGGAAATCAAAGCAAAAATAAATTATTGGGACTATATCAAAATAAGAAGCTTCTGCATAGTGAAAGAAGAAATAAACACAACTATAAGGCCACCTAAGAAACGGGAGAACATATTTCTAAATGACATATCCAATAAAGGGTTATTATACAAAATATATAAAGAACTTACACAACTCAACACCTCAAAAACAAAATTTAAAAATGGGCAAAAGACATGAATAGGCATTTCTCCTAAGGAAATACATAGATGGCCAACAGACAATGAAAAGTTGCTCAGAGTCACTTATCAAGGAAATAAACATTAAAACTACAAGGTTATCACTTCACAATTGTCAGAATGGCTAAAATCAACACCACAAGAAACAACAGGTGTCAGTGAGGATGTGGAGGAAAAAAAAATCTTACACAGCTGATAGGAATGTGAACTGGCACAGCCACTGTAAAAAACAATATGGAGGTTCTTCATAAACTTAAAAACAGAACTACCCTACTCATCAGCAATCACATTACTGGGTATTTACCCAAAGAAAACAAGAATACTACCATCAAGGGGTACATGCGCCCCTGTTCATAGCAGCATATATATATATATATATATATATTTTTTTTTTTTTTTTTACAATAGCCAAGATACAGAAGCAGCAGAAGTGTCCATCAACTGATGAAGGTGTAGCATTTATGAAGGGCACTTTGTGTTTGTGTGTGTACACACACAGAGGAATATTATTCAACCATAAAAAAAGAATCAGATCTTGCTATTTGAAATGATACGGATAGAGACAAAGAGTACCATGCGGAGTGAAATAAGTCAGGAAAATACCATCTGATTTCACTCATGTATAATTTAAGAAACAAAGCATAAGAGCAAAAGGAGGGGGGAGACAAACTAAGACACAGACTTCACTATAGAGAACAAACTGATGGCTACCCAAGGGGAGGTGGGGGTGGGTGGGTGGTATTCTTGTGATGAGCGCCCAGTGATTAAAAGAAAACTTTTAAAAAAGAGGGAAAGTAATAGTTAACCTGAAAATATGTGAGTGACAGTCTCTTTACCTCCAAGTATATAAAGTTAACACTTTCTATCCTCTCTACAACTTTCTGAATTATTTCTAGTGGTCTTATTTTCAATTCGATTTTCTATATTGCAATATTTCCTTTTAAGTTCTTTGGAAAACTTAACACTGTCCTTTCATCAATCATGAAATAAAATCAAGCAAAAAGTAGGGCCACAGGTGAAACAATTATAGAAAGAACCCATGAAAGATTATGAAGACTGAGACAGACAAAATTTGTGGGGTTTTTACATTCTTGTCTCAGAAATATGCAGGATGGGCTACTGAGTTTGAGATATAGACTGAGAGCAAATTAGACAAAACTCACCTCCACATATAGGAATAAAAAGTACTCAAGGTTATTTGTGTAGTTTTCTTACAAACTCTTCTAGCTAGGATTTCATCTATAGTACTTTTATAATTTGTTGAATTATAGTGATTTATAATCACTACATATGAATTTATACATGAACAACACAAGTTCCAATTTGAGGCTTTACTGGATGTTGGTAATTAATACTTTATATATTTTACTGTTCACAACACAATTAAGTAAACCACTTAACAATCTCCGTGCTATAAATAAGAAAACTGAAGCCAAGCAAGGATTCTATTAAACACCATAGAGCTAGGTAAGTAGATCAATTGGGATTTGACCCCAAAGTCCATCCCAATGTCTCATAGCCCAATTACTTGTTTTTATAACTAGGTCTAGATACATAATTATTTTCCATATTGGATACTGGTCAAGAGCAACTTTTTCTAATGTTGAATTAGTCCTACCACTTTAATATTTAAAATCTTAATGGACTATAGGAAACATTCTGTTTAGGTTTTACCAGAAGGATTAGGCAGGATTCCATCTGTAATATTTGGAGCACAGCTCACTGACAATTATGTACATGTTTAGTTTATCCTTCAGCTCCATCAAAAAGGTTAATTATAGAAAATTCAATCAAATTATGGGGGAGTTGTTTAAGTATTTTTAAGATGCAATAGTAAAGACAGGATTTTAGAATACTCAAGTATTCATCACCCAACTTCAGTGGTTCACTCCCATGGCTGCCCCGTCTTCATCTTCTCAGGGTGGTCCCTCCCCATAGCCCTTTTTTATTGACAATAGAAATCAAGATTTTTTTCTGCCACAGAAATTAAGAGCATGCTCTACTCCAGTATGCCCTCACCTTAATTATATCTGCAACAATCCTACTTCCAAATAAAGAAATTCCGAGGATCTAAATAATCTGAATTTGGTGGAACACTATGCAACCCAGTATATATGTTTATTTTTAAGGAAAGAAAAATAGAAGACCTTTATATACCATCTAGTAACTTATGTCATCCTCAAACCAATAATCCAGAGTTCCAGAAATAAACCCTATTCCGAATGTGCTATTTTAGTAAGCTTTATGTGCACGTATTTATAGAAAACTATACTACATATTGTAAAGCTATATAAATAGAACTATACTATACAAATCATTTTGCAATTTTTTGATCACTGTCTTTGAGATTTACCAATTTTATAGTATTCTACTGTATAAACAGGACCTTTTTATATTTATTCACTCATCTATTGATAAATATTTGAGCTGTTTTCACTTCTTTAATGCTGTAGACAATGTCACAATGGACCTTCCTGTATGGGTTTCCTTGTACTTGAATTTCTCTAAAATATACCCTGGAAGTTCAATTTCCAGGTATAAGGTATAAGCACTAGGCAATTCCAGAAACTGAAAAGAATGTTTACAAAGATTTACAACTTAAGCCAGAAGCACGTTAAGTCCTCATTCTCCTATACTTTTATTCAAGTTTCATTTTTCCAAATTTGCCAAACTGAAAGACAAATGGTAGCTCATTTTAATCTGAATATCCTTGATTACTAGGGATGTTAATCATCTCTTGATTTCATAGTGAGTTGAATTATTCCAAGATATATTTGACATCCCTGTCAAATCCCTGGAGCTTGTGAATGTTACTTTTGTTGGAAAAAAAAAGTCTTTGCAGGTAAAATTAAAGATCTTGAAATGAAGAAATCATTTTCGATTACCCAGTGGGTTCGAATCCAATGACAAGAGTCCTTATGAGACACAAGGAAGATTTGGCAGACAGAAAGAAAGGCAGCAATATTAAAAGGAAGGCAGACTCTGGAGTGACAGGATCAGAAGACTAAGGAAGACAATGCCAAAAGACACGAAAAGCAAGAAGAAGCTTTTGAAGGAGTCTCCCCAGCCATTTCTGAAAGGAGCCTTGCTTACATCTTGATTTCGGATGTCTAACCTCCCAAACAAAGAGAATAATTTTAAGCCAGTTTGTGGCAACTGTTACAGCGGCTATGTGAAAATGTTACAGTTTATTAACCACTTAGATTTCCTATTCTTTGAATTGTTATTCATCTCCTTTACTCATTCTGTTCAGGGACTATTTGCCTTTTCATACAGATGTACAGGAGTTATATATATTTTAGGTATTAAGCCTCTGATGATCATTGGCTTGTTGATCATAATACCATCTGTTTAATCCCCCCTTTGTCTTGTCCTGTGAAATATCTCAGCTTTTAGAATTTCAATCACTTACAGTTTGTGCCTTCTTTGCCTTAAAAATCCTGTCATCCTTTGTTTTCTCATTTTTCTCAAAGTTCTTTTAGCATTTCCCTATATAATGTGTAGAATCTTTTTGTGCCGACTGTGAGGGCAGAATGCAAGATTATATTTAACGTTCTATGTGTATCCAATTATCCTAGTAATGTTTATTCATCCATCATTTCATTAAAAGTTTGATGTTTATCCATCATTTCATTAAAAGTGTGTAATGCCACTTGTGAAACCTGTTTATATCTATGCATGGGTTTATTTATGACCTATGATGGCAGTATTAATAGTGAGGGAAGGTAAATAAGCCATCTCTAATTACAACCACTTGTCCCTGGTAGGGCAAATCTCATGCCCTTTCTCCCCTTCTACATAATCTTGGCTGTTCTTGATCCCTTGCCTTTTCCATATAACTTTCAGTATCAGTTTATCAGTAATCTAAGTAATGTAAGACAAAGCACAATCCTGTTGGAGGTTGTAATTCCAATGATTTTCTCATTACACTGAGGTTAACTGACAAGTCAGGACATCAAATCTTCCCACTCAGAAACAGGTCGTGTATGTTCAGTAATGTTTCATAGTATTTCTCCCCTGGGGCCTTACAGTCAGCTTTATACCTAACAGGCACTTTGTTTTAATGCTTTTGAGAATTATTTTTTCTTACTGCCATCTTCTACTAGGCTACTTAATAAAGTGCTACAGGTCTCTGTATGTCTGTCTAGTTTTCATCCAGCAGTCTTCAAGTTGTTAGTTTTAGTAGTTTCTCAATAGCTCATCCTGAAATGGTCTAGGTGGAAAATTTAGCAGCCACCACTATGGATAGTTTACCTTTACAAGTTTATCTTTCCCATTTGAACTGGCTAGAAGTACATTATGTTAAGGGAGGATAGTAAGGGAGAGTAGCCTTGTCTTATTTCTGATTTTCTTTTGAAAACTTCAAGTCTTCATCATTAGCTAGGTCACTTTTTATAAATTTCTGATATTCAAGAACCTTCTTTGTAGTGGCCATTTTAATCTTGGATATTTTTACGTTGAGCACATATTGAACTGTATTAATATTATTTGTTATGTTAATATAATCACGATCTTTCTATCCCAATGATATCAGTAGTTCTAATATTGACTCATTCACACACACACAATATAACATACTTCATGATACACAGCAATGAAATTTATTTACTAATATTCTATTAAGGATTTTTGTATCCATGTAAAAAAACTGATATTTAGTTTTCTGTTCTTATATTTTCCAAATTTGGTTTGTACAAAGGTATACTAGCTTTATCAGAAAAACATTTCTTCTAACTTCCAGAATACTTAACAATAAGAATTTATTTTTCCTTGAAGGTTTGGGAAAACTATTTGAGCCCAGTGTCTTGGTACCACAGACATCACTTCACTATCGTAATAACAGATCATTCAGGTTTTCTATTTCTTCTTGAGTCCATTTTTCCAAATAGTCGCTTCATATAAGTTTCCAAATTTGTTGGCATAGAACTGTTCAAAGTAGTTAAAACCCAATTTAACTATAACTGTACTATCTGTGCTTATCTAGCTGTTATTTTTTTTTTTAAGATTTTATTTGTTTTTTGACAGACAGAGATCACAAGTAGGCAGAGAGGCAGGCAGAGAGAGAGAGAGGAGGAAGCAGGCTCCCTGCTGAGCAGAGAGCCAGATGCAGGGCTTGCTCCCAGGACCCCAGGACCCCAGGACCCCAGGATCATGACCTGAGCCGAAGGCAGAGGCTTTAACGCACTGAGCCACCCAGGCGCCCCTATCTAGTTGTTCTTATTCATACATTTGTTTTTCATTTATCTTGGTAACATTCGTCTCACAAGACTACTATAACTAGACTTTAGTGTTCGTTTTACTATTTTCATCATGTTTACTACTTTCAAGTTTATTCTTTGTGGCTATTATCTAAAGAATTAAACACCCAGACACAGCACTACAGCAATTACTTCAGGCAACGGTATATTCAGCAAAGACACAGTAGAGATAGAAAAGTAAAAGTTAAAGGCTTAAGGAAAACAAAGCAAAACAAAACAAAAACCCCAAAGCTTTGGTTGTAGTGTTTCCAAGATGCTCTCCAGTCCATGGCAGATGTTCTGACTCAGACCTGTGAACCTAAACACTCTCATTACAAGGCTGATGTTAACACTACGAATTTACTAATTGGGTGGTGGAAGAACCCATCTTCACTTTGAGAATGCCACTGAAGACACTGCTTCCTTCTTAGTGATAATGAAGGCCTCTCAGCAGGTTTTGAGATTCTTGAGCTCTTCCATTATATATAAAGCCTTTTTGCCTGCATATACCCTTTACCCCCCAGTACTAAATAGCATGGGTGTCCTCTCCAGTGACAGGGCATTAACCTTTTGCAAGCAAACACTCTTGGACTGTCCACTGTTACTAGTTAGGATTAATTAAGCCTTATAATTCTGCCTCCTGGAGAAGGTTTCTCTCCTCACAGCCAAACTGGTGGGGTTCAGAACCTGAGCTCATGGACAAGGAGCATGAATCCAGATTTGGCTCGTCCACAAGGCACACAGGAATCCTTTGCCCTGCAATTAAGGATCAGCAGATGTTCTTCTGCCTCTACCTAAAAGACGTGAAAAGATTATTTCACAGGAAAACACCAGCTCTATTCTAGGCCTGTGTACCAGGGCCACCTGTGTGGCCCACCCGCAGTTCAAACTGAGTGCATGCTCCTTTGAGTAAGGTGCAGAGTGTAAATACAGACCTGCCCCTAATATAGAGGTGCTTTCCCACGGACAAAGCCAGTCACTTTCATCTGCCATGGTCAAAAAACTCTCCTTGGTATAAGGCTTAAAACTTTCACACAATCTGTGAGGAAAGGAAAGCAAGTTCAACAACTATAAAACTGAACAGTATGCCAACTCCTAAGTAAAACCCCAAATTGTCCACTCTTAGTAATGTACCACTGAAGCTTAAAGATCCCTGTGACCCTAACAGAAACATGAACAACATGATTGAGTTGCCCCAGATTTTACGAAGGGCTGTATCTTTCATACACATTTCAACATGAAAAATTACATTTTTCTTCAAAAGTTTACAATAAATGCATTTGGAGCAAATCTGATCTGAAGTACTGTGAATCTATTTAGAGCCACTCCATGCTGAAGAAAATGTTTAGTTTCTACATGGAAAATGAACATGCTTTTCATTCTACTAAGAAACCTTTAAATTTTGTCAATCTAACACAGGTGTTCTGATTTTTTTTATATACCAACAAAATTTGCCACTTCAGGTAAATTTGTAATGAACAAGAATGACAAAACAAAGATTATTTTATAGTGCAAGTTATCTTTCCTAATATTAACTGTTCTGTACATTTAATATTTTTGAATTCAGACTATGACAGATTCCCAGCTTATTTTCATGTCTGGCGTTATCTATCACATTTTTATCACTTGGCATTAATTTTCCAAATAGCTTGCCAAGAACCCAATTAGGAAGTTTTCTCCTCTTCTCAGTTTGGTCCCACCAAACAAGCAAAATAGGATGGATATTTAGTAGCGATGCCTAAATAGTCTGGCAGCTTCAAAAAATGTGTAAATTGAAGGTACAAAAACATTTTTCTTTTAGAGAGCACACGCAAGGGGAGGGTACGGGGCAGAAGGAGACCGAGTCTTACGGGGTAGAAGGAGACAGAGTCTTATGGGGCAGGAGACCAAGTCTTATGGGGCAGGAGACAGAGTCTTAAGCAGGCTCCGCTCCAGCATGGAACTGACAGTGGGGCTCCATCTAATGACCCCAAGATCACGACCTGAGCCTAAATCCAGAGTCCCCATGCTTCACCAACAGAGCTACCCAGTCATCCTAATGGTACAAAGACATTAAAAAAAAAAAAAAGCAAACAAAATAACCCAGATTCTTGTAGATAAGTTTTAATGTTTAAGTGAAAACATAAAATGGGTGAGACCATATAAAATTTTCTGCACAAATTATAAACAACACGACAAAGAAGTGGCAGAGACTTTTTTCTCCCAATGAGACTACAAATTGGCTTACAGATAATATTTAGATTTTGCATGTGGAAGTTATCTTATAAATGAAAAAGTGATTAATCTTCATACCCTAAAATTAATAACAATAATGAAGTAGCTTTAAAATAAGGAGTAAACAACACTCTGCTATAGAAAATCTTATAGAACACTTAGCAACTGAAATCTTACTATCTTTTAGTTCAAGGACCTTAAATTTAACAATGCACCCTGGAAAGAACCATTTTATTCACATAGTAAAAGACTGGGCAGAAAATAATGAAATACTACTTCTCTCTAGTATATTCCACATTTTCTGATACACACTTAAGGTTTACTAAGGTAGAAACCGAGTAGCTTATGTGACAGTCACTGTGCAATTTGATCATGACCTCTTCATCTGACAACTCCAGCAACTTTCATTTTCCATGTTCTCCATTATATTCCCACATATCTGTAAATCTTCTGACATAGAAAAATCATGTGCAGATAAGGGAAGAGGAAAAAAGGGGAGAGAGAAGTGGAAGGAGGATGTAGAGAGGAGGGAAGGTTACAGGACAGAAGTCCCACAGGACAGGTCGTGCTCTCTGGATAGAGGAACGTGGCAAGAGCCAACAGGGCATATAATGAAAGGCAAGATGCACACGTTACCCTCACCAACTCCTGTTTCTCTTCCCATTGAGGACTAGTCAAGTAGTCAAGAGGCAATTTAGTGAAATGAGGTGCTATGACTTGAAGGCTTGGGTCCCACCAAATTCCCAAGTTGAAATCCTAGCACCCAATGTGATGGTATCAGGAGGTGGGGCCTTTGGAAGATACTTAAGTCCTGAGTGTAGAGCCCTCAAGAATGAGATCAGTGCTCTTATAAAGACTCCACGGTAGCTCCCCAGCCCCCTGACTTGGCTCCACAGCAAGAAAGCACCATCCATGAACTGGGAAGTAGTTCCTTGCAAGCCACCCCCCTGAATCTGCCAGAACCGTATCTTGGACTTCTCAGTCTACACGACTTTGAGAAATAAGTTTCTGCTGTTGTAAGTCGCCTAGTGGATGGTGTTTTAGTCCGTTCAAGCTGCGAGAACAAGACAAAGATAAAAACTGTCAACGAAGTGATCAAACACGCAAGCATTACAACACAACACTGAAAAGAATGAGAAAACACTATGGAGCGGAGAAGAGCAAAAAGAACCACAGACTACCAGTCAGAGACAATGCGGGGAGCCAAGCACCTGGACTGTCCGTGAGTTCAGATAGAGCAGTAAATAGAGGCTAATAAAGCCCTTTCTCAAACAGAATTCCGTCAGGAATCTAAAATCAGGGTGCATTTGATCTTGCTTTTACCTACAACCTGCTGCATTTACGATAATCACTTGCCACTTACTGTTTCAATAGTAAAACCATCCTAAGTGTAATAACTTTGAAGAGATTTTTAAAAATAAAAAACAAAAAACAAAACAAAACAAACAAACAAACAAACAAAAAAACCAGCCCTAGCCAAGATGCAAATCCCTCTCTGTTCTAAGGACTCAGCCTCCTTTGCTTACTGGGTGATAGCAATGGGCAAACCAGGATCTGTGTGTGTGGGTGGAGGCGGGGCCAGCAGTCATTCCAGGGGCTGGTGTGGGGTGGGGGGCGGTAGAATATACAGAGAGCTCTTTAAAGGCAGCGGAGGAAGTGGGGTGGGGGGAAAGGAAGGAGGAAGAATGGCAAGGGAGTGAAACAGAGAAGCACCAAATACGACTGAGGTGTGCAGCTCTGGGGAGCCAGCAGGGACGTCTCCCAAACACAGCCCTTCCTCCCTGCTCCCTAGCTTGCTCAAATCATCTACTTTCTCCATGCTGCAAGGAAATCAGGGGCACCAAGATCACACTACCCCTCATCACTCTCAGTGCCCAACCAACTCTCAGTGCCCAACAGAGTGAAACCAATTTTAAAAACAAAGGCTCCCAATCAGAAAGAGGGAGGGAAGCCCCCTTCCTTTTCTCCCTGACATGCATGGAAGAGAGGTGAAGTCTATTTTAATGCCTTACCCCTTGAAGGACCCTTCCTAAACCACCTACAATGATCACAGCTTTAACACCTATCCCTGCTATTCCAGATGTGCATATAACCTTATAAAAAAAAGTAGAAGGTAGGGGAATTTAATTCCCATCCTGGTCTATGTGACATAGAAACCTACAGAACAGAGAAAACTAGTTAAGCTAAAACCCCAGCAGTATATGAAAGACTAAACATAGTCCAAGCTGACTGGGGTGTGGTCGGCGGGGGGGGGATCCCAGAAGTAGGAAATCGTCACTTACTTTTCATCAAAATCATGTAGCAATTAAAGGCCACTGGGGAAGGAAATATTTCCTCTGCAACTATTTGTTGTAATTTAAAAAATGAAAACACGAGCAAACCATCTCAAAATGGAAAAAACTTACTGAAAAGGGAGGGTTCCTACAATAGAGAACTACAATTACTAAAATGTTTCCTAAACATTATGTTTGAATTCAGCAGTTCACAATTTTCCCCTAATCCTGGAGCACAGGCAGGGCTACTCCAAATCCACATGATCAAGGGACACCCAAATGTTGCTTGAATAGAAATAAAACAAATCAGAGGGTCATGCTGAGGGTGTCCTGCCAAACAAGTCCATGTTAACTGTTTTAGAGACAATAAATGTGTGCCACAGTGAAAACACCATCTCATTGAATTAAGGAATTTAAGCATATTAACTCGATTTGGAAGAACATGCCAGACATTTGGAAACAAAATTAGGAATGCATACAGAATTTTTTTTTTTTTAAGATTATTTATTTGACAGAGAGAGAGTGCAAGTAGGCAGAGTGGCAGGCAGAGGGAGAGGGAGAAGCAGGCTCTCTGCAGAGCAGGGAGCCCAATGCGGGGCTCCATCCCAGGACCCTGGGATCATGATCTGAGCTGAAGGCAGCCGCTTAACCAACTGAGCCACCCAGGTGCCCCACATACAGAATTAATGCTGTTAAAATCGTAGATGCTTACATAGACCTTGACATCAAGTGTAAGGTATTATAAAAGTACGTATCACCATCGCATGAAGAACCTTTGGGCTCGTCTACTTTGTCCTCTAAATGATCGGTCTCTCATCCTGTTCTTAAAAGTGAACCATGTTTGATTTTTGCTCAATAATTAGATGTTCCTAAGATTACTGCCACATGAATAGCAAGTAGAATTATTTCAACTTTAAATACTATTAGGTGTATCCATAGGAAGCTCTTTTTTAGCACATCAAAATCTTTTTTAGTTGGTTCTTCAACTGAAAAGTTACCTTTTGAAATGCATTATGCGCCACACGCTGTAGCAAATGAACATGCTTCATCTAATTTTCACAGCTTCATAAGAAATCCACAGAATGTCAACTTCCACGGACATAAGATTTTCATGTTGAGATAGGTGCCGACACATTCCAATCTTCCTGGGTTTGCTCCATAGAGAAGGGAGAACTTTAGAAGAACCATGTGGTTTCAGGCATCCCTACTCCATGCTAGTGAAGTGGGCCAGGATGATTTTCATCATCAACCACTCATGCATCCCTCTTTCCCGACAGACTGGACTCTTTGAGGTCAAAAGACCTTGACTTATTCATCTTTTAATTCCAGGGCTTAAGACAGTACCTGATTAGCACTTCAATAAATGTTTATTAGATGAGCTGTTTAATTCAACATTGATTACCTAGTGTCTAAATGTTCAGGAGCATATAAACCATGATTTCCTGCTCTGAAAGAGCTTTTAATTAGGAAACAATACACATGATAATATGAATTAAGTGCTGAACTGGGCAAAAAAAAAAAAAAAAAAGGCCAGGTACTTTGGGAAAGCAATGCTCCAGGTAATAATAATGCTCACATTTAGCACTGTGCTTAGCGATTTAAATTCATTAATTGGTTTAATCATCAACAATCCTGGGAGGTAGATGCATTTATCACTATTTTACAGATGAAGAAAATGAAGTAGCAGGGTTCAGTTCCAGAAGTCACATAGATAAAAGGTATTAAATCTGCAATTCCAACACAGAAACAAAACACCATTTTCTCTGCCTGCTATTACCCCTTGTGCTTTAAACTATTTCCTCTGTGATGAAGCCTTCAAAATTCCTCTAAGTCAGATTTCTAACCATTTTGGTAACAGGAACCTTCTGGCACTCTCGCAAAGCCTCTGAATACCCCCCCTACCCCGCCCTGAATAATGTTTTTAAGAACAAATTCATAGGATTACAAAGGAAAAATGTTTTACTGAAATACAATTATGATAATATTTTTAAGAATGTGTACCATAGCAATTTATGTGCATCTTTAATAACTCATTAACAAGATGTACTAAGGGATTTAAAAGTACTATAATTTCAGTGTAGTTCATGGGCTTCCCCAAGATAACTGCCATCAAATATGTGATATGAAAATAAACAAATTTTGAATCCCTGAATTCTACCTCTGAAATGCTGCACTGTATGTTAACTAAAATTTAAATTAAAAAAAAGAAAATACATGTATTTTGATAGGGGATAAAACCACAGATATGGCTAGTACTACTGTACTTTGTTGAATACATTTATTAAATAAATGCTAAATTTCAATTAGCGGTTAGTGAAAATAAAGGTGTAATATTTTCCCATCTGCACTCAGATTCCCTGAGTTTTCTTTTCTTTTTTTAAAGATTTTATTTATTTATTTGATAGAGATCACAAGTAGGCAGAGAGGAGGCAGAGAGAAGGGGAAGCAGGCTCCCTGCTGAGCAGAGAGACAGATGTGGGCTCAATCCCAGGACCCTGAGATCATGGCCTGAGCCGAAGGCAGAGGCTTAACCTACTGAGCCATCCAGGCGCACCCCCTGAGTTCTATCCAGAATAAGAACCGCAACTGTAAATTACAACTCATCAGTTTCTCTCTGAAATCATCTCTTTTGGCATTCTTCATGGTCCTTCCTCTCATCACAGCCAGGAATGTTGGGAATGTGTCTTTAGCCTCAAAAGCTAGTACTTTAGAGCAAGGTAGAAGCTAAGCACCTGGAGGGCACCTGCACAGCCCCTCAAACACAGTGAAAGGTCGAAGGATTACGGGATAAATGCTAATCACTTTCTTTATTATCCCTTTGGCTAATAGCAAGTACTTCCCAAGCAGCTTCATTTTTTTTTCCCCAAATAGCTGTCCTTTATCAAGACAACGCATGTTATTTCACCAGCTCAACTACTTAAATAAAACTCCCATCAAATACCTAGATTTGTATGTAAAAGAATGCTCTTCCCAGTGATCTTCTGAAAATAAGATTTTCCATCCTAGAGGTACCTTCAACTGACAAAATAGTTTCTTCAACTGTGAAGTACAGAAGAGTAGGGACTATGTCTATGGTGAGTTTTGGGGGTCCCAAATGAAAACAGGCCTTTCCATAAGCACTCTGAAAACAACAAAGGTTAAAAAAAAAAAGAAAGAAAACAAACAAAGGTAATATACCAAAATGTACTAAGAGATGATCAATGACTATCTTAGCCAACAGCATATTTTATTGCATATTTTACCTGTTTAATACCTTATGCTTTAAGAACTTTTTTCTGATCTTTTTTTTAGGACTATAGGAGAGAAAAATTTAGACATATCAAGGTGAGACCAGCACCCACTTGGACTAGGCTAACAAGGGTACATGCGATTCTTCTCAAAATCTCAGCCCTGAAACCACTGAACAGACAAGAAGCTTTAAAAATAGAAGCTCAATGCAAAAGACTCTACTGAGCAAACCTGGCAGAAGATAAGCAAAGGAAACACTTCTGAATTAGGACTGATGTACAAAGTCGTGACACTTTCAGGGTCGAAAAGCTTCAGGGAAACCATTTACCCCTGAAAACATTTAGAAATTGAAAAATGTTTCAGGAATCAAAGAAATTAAGTATAAAATCAGAAAGAAATTTGATACCAAAAAAATCCATGTAAGATACAGCTTGCCTCATGAGGTAGATCAAAGAATGATGGTTTTTCAAAGAAATGTTACTTTTAAGATAACAAAGTAACAGGAATGAAACTAAGTTCTCAAAGAAAGACACCTAAAGAGCTTTTCCCTTATTAATGAAGGACTATACTTATAAATGTGACCTGCGACTCAACAGCTCACCCATAAGAAAGCTGCCACAGGGTGACCACACAGATTCTCTAAACACTAACATGGTATTTTTTCCAGAAGAAGATATGGCTTCGCCGACTTGGATTTTATCTAAAGAACCAAGAGTGCCTGATAGAAGGATAGACCAAGATAGGTCTAAATTCTTCCTGAATCATGATGTCAAGTTGAAGTGTAACAAGACTGTGGCACCACTCAAAAAGAAGCATGTGAGGGGTACCTGGATGACTCAATGGGTTAAAGCCTCTGCCTTCGGCTCAGGTCATGATCCCAAGGTCCTGGGATCGAGCCCCGCATCAGGCTCTCTTCTCAGCAGGGAGCATGCCTTCTCCTCTCTCTCTGCCTGCCTCTCTGCCTACTTGTGATCTCTGTCAAATAAACAAATATCTTAAGAAAAAAAAAAAAGGAAGCAGCATCTGAGATATGACAAAGGCCTTCCCTTGCAGTGCAGTAACCCAGCCAGGAGAACGTGAATACTGGGTCTGGGGACTAGAGGAAGCTGAACTGAGTAAGCCACATGTGCTTCTGTTCCTTGTGGCTACCTGGCTTGGGTTAAATTTCCAAATCCCTGGCCAAACTGGAACATTGCACTGTATCTACTAACCTGCGGCTACTCTAAGATATGCCATCCTTATATGAGAATGCAGATAGAGAAGACTAATGGTTAAAGAGAGAAAGGTAGAACCATGCCCTCTGCCACAAATATGTCATGTAAGCCTGAAAAACTCAATCACCAATTCTTCTAAAAATATGTGAAAAGGAAGAAAATGCTCTAAGTGACTTCCTCGGCTGCTTTCAACCAACAAAATCCTACTACCTATGGACTATGCCTTCCTCACCACAAAATGGAAGCCATCAAGAAGGCAGGCAAGGCTACAAAATGCATTGACAGGCAGCATACAGCAAGCTCCCCGAAACAGAAATAGGAATCTCAGACATGAAAACATTTCCCAGATTCTTACAAAATGCTTAATTGAAAATGCCATCCTTAGAATTTAAGAAAATGTGATGTGAAATAAAACCACTAATATCAAAAATAACAAACACAATGTGATCTGCAGAGCTCAATGCAAATTTAAAACCTCACTTCTCATTACTGGTTCCTGGGATTTCATCTATGAATGTGCTGACCTTTTTTTACACCCTCCTGTCACAGGCTGCCAATCTTGGTTTACTCAGCATTCATCAATTCACTATGAAAAAATAGGCCTTTTCCATGGCATTATTTCAAATTTTAAAGGATTCTGACAGGTCAAACATCCCTTGGAATATGAAAAGTAAATCTTTCTATCCCAAAGTAAAATGATACAGAAATTTTCATCAAAATATTTAAATGCAGACCTGCTCAGCCTCTCTCCCTCAAGCTGGCACACACAAGACAAAATAACATTCAAGTAGTGCCTATTAATTCTAAAAGAATGACTACATAATTCAAAAACAAAAATGCATTAAAAGGTTCTCAGTTTTCACAAACGAAACAACTGCACTTTTTTTAATTAACTGACAATTTTATTAAGGTTAACCCAAGGTAGCAGGGGATAGAGATCAAGGTCAGAACTAATCTCATCTTGCAAATATATGCCAGTCATCCCATTGATCTCGGTTTCCAAGGCTCTCATTCTACACCGTATGTCACTGTCACTTGGACCAGCACAGTAGGTGAACCCTTGAGGTGAGCTCTTTTAAGTAAGCTCTACACCCAATCTGGGGCTTGAACTCATAACCATGAGATTACTATTCATGGTTACTGAGTAGTATTGACTGACCACTGACTACTGACTGAGCCAGTCAGGCACCCCTGCACTTATTTTTATAATGTCAGGGAAAGACAGTAGGTAAAAGAAAGGATACCAAAGTGATTGCTGGTCCTAGGAAGCTGGAACGGTTATGCCAATTTCCAGCCACGCTTTGTTCTTTTCATCTTCAAGATGTGAGAGTATACAAGACAAAGAAGGGAAAAGTGCCAAGACACAAACTACCTCTCAGAAACTCATGCAATTAGAGACAGTTTGAGATCTTCTTCCCCCTTCAGCAGATGAAGAAACAGGTCCACAGCTATGACATGAATTATACTAACCATTAGTCATCTCATCCCAGAGCTCCAATCCAAGAAGGGTGGTAGCTGGAAGGGTGGAAACATGGGAGGAAAGCGCACTCACAAATCATTCGTGAACAAGAACATCCAAAGCAGACAACTGGATGCAGTCCTATTTGGGATGTGAATGCGCCTTTCACTCCACCAGAATAGGAAATGCTGCATTGTGGGTAAGGAAATGAGCAAAAGAAGTAACCACAGGGGCGCCTGGGTGGCTCAGTGGTTTAAGCCTCTGCCTTCAGCTCAGGTCATGATCTCAGGTTCCTGGGATCGAGCCCCACATCGGACTCTCTGCTCAGCAGCGAGTCGGCTTCCCCCTCTCTCTCTGCCTGCCTTCTGCCTACTTGTGATCTCTGTCCATCAAATAAATAAATAAATAAATAAAAATCTTAAAAAAAAAAAAAAAAAGAAGTAACCACAGCATAACAAAGTCTCTTGGCCTATAACGAACACTTATAAATTAGTATATATTTTTTTTTAAGATATTTGAGAGAGACCAAGAGATTAAGCCAGTGTAGGGAGAGAATCCCAAGCAGACTCCCCACTGAGCAAAGAGCCTCATGCAAGGCTGGATATCATGACCCTGGGATCATGACCTGAGCTGAAACCAAGAGTTGGATGCTTAACCAACGGAGCCACCCAGGTGCCCCTATAAATCAATGTTTAAAAGAAGAATATTCAAATGGAAAAATGGACAGCTCATTCATAAAGAAATAAGAATGACCAATATATAGTGCTATAACTTAACTTCCCAAAAGCAGGAACAAGTGAACCAAATAGTTGGGATTTATTTTATGTTTTAATACTGTTTTTTAGCAACAGCTTTAGGATAGCAAGTTTTCCTCCTTATTAATTCCCTAACATAAGTATGTGTTAATTCTCTTTAAAACTGTTCTTTAATAAGGTAGAAATCTTCTGAATCCCAGAATTTAAAAATATATTTTAAGTATGTAATAAAAGGGCCTAAATCAGAGTTCAAATATTTTAGGATTCACTTTTTCATTTTATATGAAAATTTGAGAAACACTGAAAACATTTTTAATTTCAATTTAATTTAGTCTTAAGACTCATTCTGTCTTATTAGCAGGAGAAAATCTGAATAGCAAATGGTGATGGTGGGGGTGTGACTAATGACAATATACTTTTGGCAGCTTTTAAAATGCTAAACACTCCTATAATCCTCATCTGTTCTTCAAAACCAGAAGAATATAAACCAGTGGAATAAGAAAACCACACCCTTTCTCAGAAGTTGTGAACAAAGCCAACCCACCACCACCACCAGCAGTGAAAAAAATTTTAACTTTGTTATGCTGAAAGCTACTATTAAGCAGTTGTATATTCTTTTGGAAATCTCTGAGAAAGGCCATTTACTTTCCTACATGTCTGTTATAAATCACACTGTCATTGTTTATATTTGGATGAAGCCCACTTGATTTTTGTGGAATGAGCCTGTACCTGATGGCCAGAACAAGTTAGAGAGTATTAGGTTGCAGTAAGACCTACGTTTCCCCATTTCCAGAATCAGCTCAAGTTTCCTATATTGAAAAGCAAAAAAAGCAAATACTTGTAAAATTAATGTCCACTTTATGCTTTCCTCCCAATAAATAGCAAGTTATTTATAGGGGATAAAACACACATACATACACACACACACACACATACACACACACTTGGAAGGAAAAAATTTCAATTAAAAAAGAAAGTGCAGCAGAATCTAACAACCAACAATTAGCAACCATAAAATAACCAAGATTATTACTGTTAACTTTTATTAAGTAGCTATGTATACTACCTGCCCTTTCTTCTTTTCCTGTTCTAGTCCCTCAGTACCACTGTGGTTGCCTTGTTAGGTGATTTACATGCTTGGGTCCATTTTTTTTTTTTTCTAATTATTCTTAACTTTATGGGAACAAAGACTGGTGATATTTCACCAAAAACAGACTTATGTTTAGTACTCCACAGGCTGATAGTATAGCCAAACTTTAGATATCTTACCAAAATGCATGTGATAAAAATTATGTTGTCAAAAAAAATCATTACCTTCACAACACATAGAGCATTCTGCATAGTATTCATGATAAATATTAAAACAAAGACACATGAATGCACCCCTAAGAACGCACCACATAATCCCAAACTCTAATCCTCTCATGATCTACTTGAAAGATGATCTCTTAATGAATGCACCTTGAAGAAATGCTTTAGGTCAAATAACATGGAGGAAAACTGTATTTTAAGTGTTATAATTAAGATCCCAAGTGTAAAGGAACAAAGAGGTAATCCGAAGTTATAACCAATAAAATACACACCAGTAACTATTGTCTTTAGAAACTAGACATTCAACCAAGCTGGAAAAGACATCATAAAATCACTAAACGGCATTTATGAAACTAAAAAACAAACAAAAAATCAGTAGTCTACAGACTTTGGGAGAATTTGAGAATATGAATATGTATTGTTGTGTCAGTAATACACACTTACCAGGATTTTTCATGTCTACCATTACAGTTAGAAATGGCCATCACAGCTAAAGGCTACAAAACCTAATAAAAGAGAAAACTACTACTGATAAGATTAGTAGTAGTTGAAAACAGTTGTATAAAAGCAAACAAAATATCCCTGAAAAAAATAGACCTCAAAGGATGTAAGAAGCCAAAAAAGATCACAGAACCATAGGCTACTAAGTTAGAGAGAACACAAAAGCTCATGCTTCTGAAATGTTTCACTCTTTGAAGAAACAAACCATGAATGAGAACAGTTACGATCAAAACAAATACCATATATTTACAAACAATACCTTTAGAAAAAGAGTTGTGGGGGGAAAATAAACAACCAAATAAACAATTTCCACGTAGAGAAATAAATGCAACAGGCCTCAATCACTTAGTCAACAAATATCTGCTGAATGCATTATTGTGCTACACACCAGGGATACAATAACCGTCAGGACAAAAACAACTCCTTCAGAGAACACCTCTGCCAGCAGTTGTAAGATCTAGTTCAACGTGTTTCTCAAAATAGGTTGAGTCGAAGTCATCCAGATCCAACTTCAAAATTCAGATGCTCTATCCTCAGGAATTCTGACTCAGTAAGTCTTGGGTGGAACCCAAGAATCTACTTTTCAGAAGCTTTAGTGGAAAGAGAAATTTTAGCTCTATTAATTAACTGTACAGATTTTAGTACTCTTGTTTTAGAGATGAAATAGATGAATCTGTTTAAAGGGTTTATTCTAAAGAATGAAATCTTTTTCAGCATGCTTGGCACATACTACCTGACACAGGTGTATTCAAAAAGGCAACTGTGAAACAGCTCCATGAGAATGAGTCTGAAATGTAGATTCATATTTAACTCAGATGCTTCCTCAATGTATAGAAGCAGACAAGTCATTTAACATCTGTGAGCATTAGTTTCTGTCTCTGTAATTTGCAAGTAATACTTGAACTCTTTACCCGGAGATGCTGGAGGAAAAAACTTGGGTATTTTTATTAGGCTGTTGAGAGAGACTACCAGCACTGTTAGTCATAGCGAAGTATACAAAACTGTAATCCTAATATAAAGGGAAAAGTCTTATAAGGAAGAAAATTGAGATGCAAATAAATAAATAAATAAATAAATACCATATTTATCAAAAAATATGTCCTTATTCAAGAATTTAAGTACCAACTGTGTGCCACCTAGAAAGTAACTTCCAAATTCAACTAGAAGTATAACCCCATAAACACATTATTAATATTACTAATCTTAACACTGCTTTGAGGGTTCCACAAAGACAAGGTGGACATAGTCTCAGAAATAAACACTGGCCAGAAAGACTAGATCATCCAGTCCAACCACCTCTTTAGTTCTTACAACTCTTTCTGTAACAATCCCAACCCATAATCCTCTAATTCCACTGGTGAGAAACCTACCAATTGTACAACAATCTGAGGAGCTTTGATAAGTACAGATTCTGAATTTCTGATTCACTAAGTCCAGGAGAGAGTTTCAGGACCTGTTGGGGCAATAGGCTTTCCAACTGATCGTGAAGTGAAGCCAGAATCTGGCCTCCAGGGACGCTACCCTCACCAACCAATTCTGTATTTGGACAGTGCAACAAAACTCTGATGGTGGATTGCAAACGTCCCACTTTAGTGGCCATCTTAGTCCTAGTTTTTACTGTAGTTTCCAAAAACACAACTTAATCCATCTCTAGATTAAACATCTGTTCCTTCAAATAACCTATATATGATATGTTCCAAACCAGATTAACCCTGAGTTTGTCCTTTTTTTTTTTTTTTAAGATTTTTATTTATTTATTTGACAGAAATCATAAGCAGGCAGAGAGAGAAGGAGGGAAAACAGGCTCTCTTCTGAGCAGAGAGCCCGATGTGGGACTTGATCCCAGGACCCTGGGATTATGACCTGAGCTGAAGGCAGAGGTTTTAACCCACTGAACCACCCAGGTGCCCCTGTCCACATTTTTATATATGGCCCCCAGAAGAGAACACAATCCTCATGTAGAATACAGTGGGGATGCTCTTTCTTCTAATTAAAGTTACAATCTTTTCATCCACATGGATTAAGTGTGCCTTTTGCGAACATATGGCTATGTCACATTATGCGTTTAATGATTTTGTTTTGTTTGTTTTGTTCTTTTAAGAGAGGAGTGAGCAAGCCAGAGCAGGGGTTAGAGAGTGAAGAGAGGGAGAGAATCTTCCATCCAAGTACTAACCAGGCCCGACCCTGCTTAGCTTCAGAGATCAGACGAGATTGAGCGCATTCAGGGCGGTATGCCCGTAGACGAGAGGGAGAGAATCTTAAGTAGGCTCCAGTGCCCAGTGTGGAGCCTGATGCAGGGCTTGATCTTATGACCGTGAGATCATGACCTGAGCCAAAAATCCAGAGTTGGAAACTTAACCAACTGAACCACCCAAGTGCCCTACATTAAGTCATTTAATAAGCATATTAAAAAATAGTTTGGAATATATTTTGGAATAATTTTATATTTAGACACAGTGGCAGATATATTACTGCAAACTCCCACACGTTCCCCTCACCCAGTTTCAGTTTTCCTAACTGAAACATGCCCAGGGTCCCTAATACATTTACCCGAGCCAAAAATGAGCTGTTTAATTTTTTAAATTACATCTTTTTTTTTTACACAAATTACTTTCCTCAACCCCATTTCCTTCTTCCTGAACACAGACATTTAGCTTTTCTTCCATTACATGACACTAGGATAGGCCCTCATATTTCATCTTGTAAGATTCAAGGCAAGATTTCACCTTGGAAGACTGACTAAAGATGAAATGAAATGTCCTATACTTAAGAATCTTTAAGGAGCGCCTGTGGCTCAGTGGGTTAAAGCCTCTGCCTACAGCTCAGGTCCTGATACCAGGGTCTTGCATTTGGGCCCTGCATGGGGCTCTCTGCTCAGCAGGGAGCCTGCTTCCTCCTCTCTCTCTGCCTGCTTCTCCGCCTACTTGTGATCTCAGTCTCTCAAATAAATAAATAAAATGTTTAAGGTCCTATACTTCCGGGATTTCGAGTCAGGATCCGGTTAGACAGCATCACTTCTGTCGTGAGACTCATGCCATTCACATAACTGGTAAGCAAGACTTCTTTGCTTTCATACAATTCAACGGGCCAACTCTTGGGGTAATGTAATAAAGCCCTCTTGGGTTGCACGAAGTAACTTCTAAGGCATATCATCAATCAGTTACAAATCCAACCAATTATCTGTATATCCAGTTATTCTCCATGCAAAGATATTCCCCGTGTCAGGGAATATCTGACCTACAGCATTCTCCACATTTTCTTTTTATGAGTCGAATAGGTTTGCCTGTTCTGGTTCTACAGGTAAAGATTTAGATTGTCCACCCTATACAAATGAATGCATTCCCTCGATGGCTCTGAGACACTTAGGATAAAAAGGTAATTTTCTATATTTAACATCCACTGGCAACTCAATGAAGCAGTGAATGACCACATGTGGACACTGGTGCTCATAGAGGATCCATGGGGAATTCCTGACGAATCACAAACTAAAACCCCAGCAAATAGCAAGGTGGTATTGATAGTATTCCTCCAGGAAGAAAAGAGAATTCAATTTATCCTACTGAAATTAGCACTCGTCTTAATTACAAGCCTTGCAGAACAAAATGGCACAAGATAGCGATTTACTATTGAAATCCTGATTAAGAAGGATAATTCAGACTCATGGACCCAACGACAGCTATACTCAGCTGTAACCATCACTGTCAGAAGATTTTTTCTGAACACTTTACTTCTCCTCAAAAAATGTCAATAACTTCCCATTCTGTTTATCTCTGGAAACCAGGTCGTGGAATTAGAGTTTTTAAATTGCAAAATAAAACTGACAATGCTTTCAGGAAGGCTGCAAACTCATTGCCTTCCTATCATACTAGTGAGTTCCTTAAAATGGGAAAGACACTTTTAAAAAAACGTTTAAAAAGCATCATAATGTCAAAAACAAAACTCTTTAAACTTACCTCATAGTAACTCCGAACTGCATTGCAAAATGCTTCATCGGCCACGATTTGGGTCTCTCCGTTGAGGAAGGCCTGGAACCTTTCTTTCAGTAACTGCAATTGTTGCTTGTTAAGCTGTAAGAAAAAAAAGGGAATTAGCCAAAACATTAACGAATCAGAGAAATGCAATGATTCTTAAAGATTATGATTGCTGAAAGCTCACTTAACACCTAGAACCAGGTTTATGGTAAAGAAAAAAAAAGCTAAAAAGCTACTTGTACTATGGCTCAATTTTAAAAGGTTTCCAATTTACTTCTTATACTCTGGAATCCTAATATTGCAAGGCAATATAAATTTCTACAGATGGGAGTTCCTGTATTTACTGCCCCAGTCTCTTTATAGAAGCAGGTAAACATCTAAAATTCGGAAGAGGAATGAACTGTTGTGCAAAGTTGCCAACTGTCCTGAACAGAAGAGCCAAAAGGACAAATATCCTGGGAGACGAGTGAACAACAGCTGCCTTAGATGAAGGAAAATAGGAAGAAAGAGCACAGAGGGCCCTGAGAAAGAATCCTCTGGAAAGAACACCTTTTGAACCCAAAGTCTGGGTTCCATGCGCATTCCTCAATGCTCGAGGTGAGGCAGAGAACTGATGAGACAAATCCTAAGAACAGAGAGGCCACAGGCAGACAGGGAAGGAATATTTAAGCACACCAAAGGAAGAGCTGTACACGAGGGGAGGGGAGTTTGAGTGCACAACCAGATTTCCTCACCCTAGATCTGAGAGCCATCACTATTACTGAAGGTGGGTGGGATATGAATCGTGAGTTACCAACCATGTCCTCCGGTCACCAGCAACAAGCAGTGTCGGCTACTTAATCTGTAGGGCTTGGTGCAATGTGAGAATGAGGAGCCCCGTGTTAAAAAAATTAAGAATTTGAGATGGTAGGAACAGAGCCTTACACCAAGCATAGGTCCTTCTAAGCATGGAGCCCTTGCAACTGTCCCTGAAGTCAGCCCTGACCATGGGCGCAGACTTCAGCAGAGGTGGGCCACAGGAGGTCGGGCACCAGTTTAAAATGCTCAACTGTGAGAGCACAGTGTTGCCGATAAAACAACACAATCCCAAGATACCATAAGGAACAAGGAAGGAGTGATCTTTCCATTTAAATTGATCGTCCTCCCACTACTGAAGAACTCAGTCCAGTTCTGGATTCTACAGAGAGAAACGTGAAGCATTTGGAAATATGCTGGGGAGAAAATGGTGAAAAGATCCGGAAGGAAGATGAACTGGTAGGATTTGGCTTCAAAATGAAGGCTGATGTGACCTCCGTTTAAATCTGTTCAGAAGACTTATTAAAATGCCATTCAAATAGGAGAGATAAGAGCTTTCAAAAAAAAAAAAAAAAAAAAGAGCCCCCCCCCTTTTGTTTGTAGAGAAACTGTTGCTGGTAGTAACAAACCAGTAGAGAACTGCCCTATTGTACCCCAGAGTAAGAAACCTCTTCCCCTGCACAGTGAAGGGAAAAGACCACTCTGTGTAAGGTCATTGCCTTCATTTTTGGGAAGCTAAACCAAACTCAAGAGCAGAGCCATCACCGTTATATTACACTTTCTGCTTCTGTGGATACGGAGAGCATCGAAGCAGGAACCTCTTGTGTGTGTGTACTGGCAAGGTCAATTAAGTCCCCAACTTCAGCTAAGCATGCTCAGGAAAGGACCAGATGGAAACAGGACAGCAGTTGCTGAGAGCAAGACAGCTGAGAACAGTTGAGCTGCCAACCCCAGGAGCTGCTAGGAAGGGCTTCAATTTGCAAACCACGTGTTCAGGTAACATAATGGACGTGGAAAAATGTAGAAATAATGGATTGGAGGGGATCTTACTGAGCCTTTGCCCCATCTCTGTCATTTGATTAAAACAAAAAATATAAATAGCTTTCAAAACCTGAAAACTTCCATTTTCTTTCATCAGATGCATTCTGTTCTTTACAGTGTTTGTTTCACCAATGAGTTACTTTTTGAGGATTATGGCACGGGAAATTCATGAATGCCAATCAAGGAAAGAAGATCTGCGCAAACCATTTTCTTGGAAACGCCAACAATGTTAGTACAGTTCACAAATGTGCCAGACTTCAATACTTTTATGAACAATTACTGCAGTTACATTTAAGACCTAAAATGTCAGCCAATATTATAGTGATAGAAGTCAATCAGTAAGTACTTTTAAAGGAGAGACGTCTGTATTTCCACAAAAGATTGGGAGGGAAAACATTAAATTTTAAATCTAGCTACAGGGATAGCCATTTAGAATGCAGAGTTCCCTGAATTCTATTTGCATTATCAAAATAAACCATATTATACATCAACAGAGAGACTAATGGAATAGATCCAAGAATTAGATCCAAATGCACTCAGAAACGTACTAGTAAATATCTTTATAGCACCTCAAGTCAGTAGTAAAAGATGGCCTATTTAATCAATGGTGTTAAAGTAACTGGGTAACCAAGCAGAAAAAAATTAAATTGTATGACACATGACACATGTGTTACATTAAACAGTATGACATTAACAGTATGACACATACTGTTACATTAAAAGTTTTAGATGAAACCATAAAGGTACATGATAAACATAAAAGGTTTCCTTTTAATGCTAGTATGTGAAACACCTTTCTTTTTTTTTTTTTTTTTAAAAAGATTTTATTTATTTATTTGACAGAGAGAGATCACAAGTAGGCAGAGAGGCAGGCAGAGAGAGAGAGAGGAGGAAGCAGGCTCCCTGCTGAGCAGAGAGCCCCATGCGGGACTCGATCCCAGAACCCTGAGATCATGACCTGAGCCGAAGGCAGCGGCTTAACCCACTGAGCCACCCAGGCGCCCGTGAAACACCTTTCTAACCATGAACCCAAATCTCCAAGTCATAAATTTAAACATTAAAAAAAAAAATTGTTCATGGAAGAAATATCATAGGCAAAATCATTAGAAAAAGACCAATGAGGAAAAAACATCGGTGTCTAACTTCCATCTTTAAGAGCTAATTTCCAAACATAGATCCCAGAAACTATTAGGAATCTGACCAATAAGTCAATAGAAAAACAGACAAAGTGGATATATTTAAGCTAGAATAGCATGCCTAACTTCATTCATAGTAAGTAAAATGCAAATTAAATCTGCATAACAGAGGAAGGATTCTGGGAAGATGGTGGAGTAGAGAGCACCAGAAATCTCTCTCGTACCTAGACTACAACTGCATTGGCAGTTTCTGCCTAAGGTAAATATTTTGGAATTCTGGAGTCTACTGAAGGCTTGCAACTTACAAGGAAAGGTTTAAATGTAAACTGCAGGAAATTTTGGCCAATTTTAGCTCCTAGCACAGTAGCAGCTAGTCATCTCCCAGTCCTAAGCTCAGTGGCAGAAAAAAAGGAAAAAAAAAGCTAACAGCCCAAATTTTCATAGATAGAGGGCTAATAAATGCTACATTCAAATACTGGCAATACTATTAGCTCCATAAAAAGAACAAACAGGTTCCCTTATGTATGGATATGAAAACATCTTCAAAATACCTATGGGGAGGGAAGTTAGTTATAGAACACTGGGTAAAAATAAGCCACCACTCCCATAGAAAGGGGGCAAAACAGAACACGTATGTGAATTTGTTTCCATATGCAGAGGCAAGCTATGGAAGAAGGATGGCTGTGCACACTGGACAGATGGAAAATAAGTGAAAGATTTTCCAACCTATTCTGCTATATTCATTTTAGAATTTTAAATCACAGGCTTCACGAAAATTTTCATTTCAATTTAAAATAAGCTATGATAGTCACTTTGCGAATCTTTTAACTCAGAACGATTATGATCCATTGCATGAAGGTCAGATCTGATCATCCTGCAGGGAGACTGGACAACAGATGAACTGACTTTTCAAGTCTCCTTTCAAGTAGAAGATGTGAACTTGACAGTGCCCTACTTTTTTTTTTAAACATTTCAAGGTTGATAAGATCTTTGATATTCAGACTGATTTTAGTATATGAGTAATCCTGTTTAATATCCTGATCAACGCAGTAATCTTTACAAAATCCCTATGAAGTCCTCTCTCAGCCTTTCTTTGAGCCTATTAAAACCGACACACTTTCATTACCTCACAATAAAGCCTATACTCATTTTCAAGAATTGAAACCTGTTGCCCCTATGACTTTCCCACAATCTGAGTTCTAACACCAAGACAAAACATTATTTTCCTTCTTGCACAAAGCAGTTCAGAACCTGGAAGACAGGGGGTGGCTTGTTGGTGAGTCTTCTCCTTCCCAGGACGAACTCTGCCAGTTCCCCAACATACCAATGGTACTAATTTGTTCATAAATTAGGCATTCAACTGTTAAGTAAAACTTAGTTATATCTAAGTACAAAAAAGCACACTGAAAGCTGTAACATACAAATGAAACCCATTACAATAGGGATATCCCTCGTCAAATGTGCTGGGTAGAGCAGTCCTGAGTCTCTGAAGATAGGGTGGCCAACACAGACAAGTGGTAGGGCCACTTCCCACAGTTAACTTGATCATGATTTATCCTGTATTTTTGTTTTCCCCATATACTGTCTCTACCCTAGTATGTTTACCGATGAATGCATAACATTTTTCAAATACAGAGAAAATTTTAGACTGATCTTTTTCTTTTTAAGATTTTATTTATTTATTTGAGTGACAGAGATCACAAGTAGGCAGAGAGAGAGGAAGGGAAGCAGGCTCCCCGCTGAGCAGAGAGTCCAACGCAGAGCTCTCTCTCCCAGGACCCCGAGATCATGACCTGGGCGGAAGGCGAGGCTTAACCCACTGAGCCACCCAGGTGCCCCAAATACAGAGAAAATTTTAATGTGGAAATTATCCAATGGGAATTTTTAGAGAGCTTTTTATATGCAACTAAAATGCAGAAACTTGAACATAAATATCCTTGCAAATATCTAAATACAGCCAAGAGATTAGCCTTATAAACAAACACTTTGAATACTGACAGTGAAAGCTAAAATTTGGTGAATCTTGGCTGGCAGGGATCAGTTATGAATAATAACTGCCACAGGAAAAACACTTAATTTTCAAAGTTCAGAGATGTTTTAGGTTTGTTAGGAGTTTGTGTGTTCAAGTTAGATTCTAGCCTTTTCATTCTAAGTCACAATCAACTGAAGACTTACGTCAGTATCGTGACTAGCAGGATACAGCCACTTAGGATAGTCGGGAACTCAGGAACCCAGCAAGCACTGCTGTGCGAAGCCTGCTCTGACCCGTGCTCCCCCATCCCAAGTCTTCACACTTGTGGTGGGGGCTGTGTGACACCCCAGGAAGTAAAGCTGATCACAGCGGCCCCAGCAGAGTGGCAAGGGACTAGAATGTATGGTACCTTCAGGGTTGGAGGGTGGGTGATGGTGTGTGCGTATACCTCAAAGATACTGACAAATGGTTTTCAAGGAATTAAAAGGCCTTACTCCAGGGCACGGATGGTCTCTGAAATCTACAAGCATAGCTTTCATGCCTGCTCATGAGATAGAGTAAAAGATATTAATAGGGCAAGATTCAAGTACAGGTGTTATTTTCATCTTCCCTCCTTAACACTCCATCAAAAAGATCTATACAAAACCATCGGGGCAAAATAATCAGTACCTTCCATGTTTCCAAACCAACAAACTTCTCCAACTGCCCTTCAGAACAGAACAACAAAGGAGTTGTGACCATGTCTCCTACATTATAAATCCTGTGGGAGGTGTTGCTCTTAGTAGTTACCTACCCAGGTAACTTTTCTTGCACTTTTCTGTAACCAGGTAACTGGGATACACCTATCTAAGACTACAAGTAACAGTCTTACTTGGTATTTCCAAGTTAGGGCCTAGGAGACAAAAGCAGTGTGACTTACAGGAAACCCTAAAAGGTAGCTGAAATCCAACACTTTTAACTCTCTCCTCTTCTACTAGCTGGAATTTGAGGAGTTTGGTGGACCGCTCAGGTTGCCCCATAAAGATGGGGTAAGATAAAGCCTGATGTCCTTTCCAATGCGAAGCAGCCATTGTAACCCTGGACCACTACCCCCCTTCCCACCATTTCCTTTAATAAAAGAAGAAATAAACTTATGCAAACATCACTCTTAATTGGAGCCTATTACTGACCGAACCAAATCCTAATGCATACAAATCCCAATGAGGTACCCAACCAAGATAAAAATGCCATGGGTTACTACCATCCCTTGCTGGTAAGGCTACCTTAATTCTGAGATAAGGCATTCATTCCATAAGTTACTTTATATGAAAAACTCCTGATCCAGTAAACTTGCCCCAATGAACAGTGAACACCACGGTTTAAGTGCCTGAGGCAGAGTAAAAATTATTTTGGCAGACAGAATTCTATTGTCCCACAGTACTGAAAGTGGGGATGAAAAAGCCCCACATTTCCAAGTACTCCTTAAACATTTTATAATGAAATATATACTGTGATGAGTACAGAACAAAATGCCAACATCATGAACAATTGGGCTCCAGGCTAGGCTTACTCAGCCACTAAGTGAGCTACTTCTATCCATCTTTTCAATGGCCTCCTAGTCCAATTCAAGCCTCAGCAAGATTACATGCCATTATGTGATTGGTGGGTGGGAGAGGAAACATGCTGGTGAATACTGCAACTAGGAATGTTCAATCCATTAATTCTATCAATTTCCTTTCTACATTGTACTAAACACATTCCACGCACGTCCATTAAATCTTCCTTGGTCTGCTACAGATTGTTGATCCTCATTTTATAAATGAAGTAATTAAGCTCCAAGAAGTTAGGCACCTTACTTCACTTCACATCTGGTAAGAGCCAGGGAAAGATTCTAAACCAGAATCCTGATCCAAAGCCTATATTCTTTCTACTCACCATACTATGCTGGTTCCCTCATGGTCACTGCCCCAGCCACACCTCAGTAAGAGGGGGTTTGTCACCATCTGATGTGTCATAGATGGCTTGTATATTTTGCTTTTTACATATCCCCCCTAGAATAAAATCTGCATCAGGTTCAGAACACGATTTCTAGCTCATAAAATATGCTCAGTTTTTTAAAGGATGAAAAAGTGAACAAAGGACAAAGGCCAGTTGCTATGAAACTATTCCTCAGTAGTACAGCCACGACTTCCACTCATACTCACCGACCCCCATGACAAAGTTGGTCTAGCATGCAATTATAAAACCTCAAGACTACCTCAGTCCACCACAATGTATCAGCAAACAGCTATCAGAGGTGTTCACCGGTTCATTAACAAGATTAGAAGTGACAAATGGGGCAGTAATGAAGAATACTGCCTCTGGTGTCAGACCACCTTTGTCAGTTTCCAGGATCCCCCCCCCAACAATTTGTAGGGTCTTCGGGTCACTTAACCTCCATGTCTCCATTTCTTATCTAAACAGTGATGATAGTAATAACATACAATTTAATAAGGCTGTTGTCAGTAAGATAATGGGGGGGAAAGTGCTTAATGCATTAAAGGCTTTAACTGCTATTTTAGTAATACACTGTGAAACAAAAAAAAAAAAAAAAATGATTTCCAAAATTGCAGAAGTCAAAGACAAAAACCAATCTTAAGATGGATGCAGATGGACAATTAATGAGAGACTGCCCAGAGCTATTCTGTCCAGTGCACAACCATGCCTGATCACCAAGCCCTTGAAATGTGGCTAGTCCAAGGTGACATGTGCTCAAATTCTAACATACCAAATTTCAAATACTCAGTACAGTAATATGCAGCATCTCACTAATACTTATGTATTGGCTATATATTGAAAAACATTTTATATATATAGGGTAAGTTATTAAAATGACTTTCTTCAGTTTTTAAAGGGCCCCTAGAAAATGTCATATTACTTACATGGCTCACATTTTATTTCAATTGGCTGGCAGTGGTATCGAGCAATGCGTATGGTGATCAAACAGCCACTGAAGGCAGATGAACAGAGCCAAGCTACATCCCACCCAACAGGTGTGGCCTCACTCACAGCAGTAAGACCCACAGTCTACAGCTTGTAGCCAAGTCCTGTGGTAGGGATGACTGAGGAGAAACTGAGCAAGAGCTGAAAGGCAATACCTAAGTATTTATCAAATGTTTTCCATTGCCAGAGAGTGAAGTGGGTATTCTTAGTCTCACGTTATGGAGGAGAAAACAGGCTTAGAGGTTAAGGTACAAAACCAGTTAGGTCATAGGACCCAGATCCTACCCTAGCCATCTTCAACCCAAGGTCATGGTTTTTACCCTATCACTACCTGCTGTGTATGCCACTGACATGATCTTATTTGACAGTCTTCATTCGGTTTCATCTTACAAAAGACAATCTGGTCTAGTGTGGAGCCATTATCCAATAAGACTGTTTCATGTTCTGAACATGAAGACAAGTTGAGAGCAAACTGGCAAATCTTGCCATTATCCTCCAACAACCTGCATTAAACCCACCTTATTCATTCCAGCATCCACCTCATCCACTACTCGGATGGAGATGGACCTGTGAATGCTTTTAATGGTCCCAACTAATAAGTTCATCAAAAGCAAATAAAAATTATCACCCTTCGTTTGCATCTGTCCATTTACTAGAGCTGGTAAAAGACCATTTCTCAGTATGTTTGTGGAGGCATTCCTAGAAGCGATTAGCACTTTGTTCGGTAGACTGAAAAAAGAGATCCACCGTCCCCATATGGGCAGGAATCATCTAATTCATTGAGGGCCCCAACAGAAAAAAGCTGTTAAAAGGTGAATTCTCACTCTCCTTGAGCTGTGACATTCATCTTTTCCTGCCCTTGGATATCAGAGCTCCTGGTTCTTGGGCCTTTGGACTGAATTATACCAGCTTTCCAGGTTCTCCAGCTTGCAGGAGGACTGTGGGACTTCTCAGCCTCCCTAACCACGTGAATCAACTCCTATAATCAATCTCATAGGTCTGTGACTGTATCCTATTGGTTCTTCTTCCTCTAGGGAACCCTAACGAATACTCCGATGGTCATATGTAACAGTCTTAGCAATATGCTGCCGTCAAGCATGTCACAGAGGACTATGGGTATACAAACCTTATGAGGCATTCTGAGATGTTCTCACTACCATCAAGATTCACCCTCTCCTCCATAAAGATCTGACAAAAATCATTAAGGTTTCCCAAAGAAGTCATCTTGGAGATGAATGATGTAAAAAAAAAAAAAAAAAGGACAGAAATAGGAAGCAGTCAGCACACATTCTGCTACCTCACCACTTGCAAAGTCAGAAGCAGTCAGTCAGAAGCCAAAGGTTCTAGTCCCAGCTTCCTACAAACCTGGTAGACCATGTCAAAGTAGCTAACAGGATTGCGCTTTTGAAACAATAGGACTTTCCCCTGACCACCCTTAATAAATGTGTAATTCAATACTTAGTAACAGGTAATACTAATTGACCACTGACCACATAGTGAGATCACCTCTGACCTCTTTACAAGGATTATTCTAAGCCCCCACGAGGTAGGTTCCTTATGTCAAATATGAAGCTAAGACCCAGGTACCTCATCTAGCACACTTAGCCACTGGCTACCTTTGGGGTTTCTTCTTGAGCAAATCATTCTCCACACCCAGCTCAAGATGCCAGACCATTAGAGCCTTATAAAGCTTTCACATGATTTGATCAGCCTGACTAGGTTTGTAAAAGCTCTTCTCCTTCACTCCAAATCCTTACCCCATCGTGCTTGTTCAATGTGTGTTAGTAACCTCTCTCTCGATTTCCTTTCTTCCTTTAGAAAGTAACCCAAATAAAACCTCCAGGAAAACTCCTTCCTCCTGCCCCCTCAAATGAAGTCATCCCATCCTGCGTGTCACTCGTACATCCCATATGTACCCTATCATTTGCGTAACAGGACTTTCTCCTTACTAATGTACATGTTCCTTACACAGGGATGCCAGTCATTTATAACCTCACCCACACTTAGTATTTGCTGATACGAATTCATCTACAGTGGAAGAAAATCCAGAGTGGAAGAGGACATCACCATGCACTACTGCTTTTCTGGGCATGCATCCTGTCCTAACCACCACTAGTAGTAACAAAACTGAGTGAGGAGTTGGGAAGGAACAGTCTTAAAATTCCAAGATAGATTGTGCATTGTCTAAGGAAGTTCATGACCAGACTCAGGGGGGCCTAAGAAACAGCAAAGGATTTCTTTGCTGAGCCGCAGTGTGAGTAGTTCTGTTTTGCAGACGATATTGTTCTCCAGCAGGAAGAACTTTGTGCCTCGGTACCATCTGGTATTTCATGGCAAAGTTCCATATGCTGAAGAAACAGTGATTTTATATTTGTCACAAAGAATTTGGACAGACTCGGCAACAGACAACTGTGTACTTGTCTAAAAGCTTAAACACGCTGACCAGCTCCAAGCCACACAATGGCCTTTTCCAGTAGCTGGTAAGGGCTCTGGGATTGCTTTTGCAAGAAAAGAGGATCTCCATTTGCTTTCTTCAGAAATGTTTTCAGTTTTTGCTTCCCTTCTAAAGCAGATACATCATGGATGAGAAATGGCTATCTGTGAAAAGTGGAAAGGACATTTCAGCTTGCCGTCTTTGTCACCCCATCTCTCTGACACACACAGTGGCAGATTCTAGTGAGACTGCATCTACCTTACTCCTCTAATTTGGTTCCAGTGCACTGGACTGAAAGTAACAGAAGGTCCAACTCAAAAGGGCCTAATAAACAATAAAGGGGTTGACTGGCATATCTCAAGAAAAGAACATTCCAAATCAGTTAATTCAGTTACTCAGTGAAGTTATCAAGGAGTTGTTATCCTTCTCATGCTCTGCCTCTAAAGAAACCCATATAAACTCTATCAAAGCATCCTCCCATCACAAAAACCCAAGATTGAAGTATTTTTACTCAGGAAAGTGGGTAGAATGAGAAAACTTCCCCAGAATCAGCATACCCCTACATGTGGGATTTCTCCCTACATGTAATTATCCAGAAAGGATTTGTGGGTCCACTCCTAAAGAAATCTAGAAGTCAAGATCAAGAAAATAGAGTGTGATGACTGACAAAACCAAGAGTCACTATCGGAATTCAAGAGAAATCCAGCTACTCCTGAGCAATGGTGGTCTGGTATCTGAATAAATACAAGGGTCTGGTTAAGGAGAAGGACAATTATGCAGGCAAACTAGCAGTGCTCTTCTGTCCTGACCTTTACAATAAGGTGGCTTAGACTGGAAAATTGCATCAAAGAGATAAAGACTAATGTTTCCCAATGCCTAACAATATTTCCCTAACAAATTCAAGCCTGTACCTAAACAAATCTTAGCTGCAACAACTTTAAGAATTCAAATGAACTAACTCAGGTTTATTACTGCAAAGATCACATCATCCCTTTAAAGGGAAATATTTCCTTCTTTAACCTAACAAAATTTAATCCAGCAAAAAATGCTGATACTTCCACAATGTCATGGCATAACATCTGTATCAGCAAATTCAAGGATCTGTGAAGATTAAACAGATAAAAGCCCTTCAAGATTAACATTAAAAGAAGTGAATACCTACACTAGAATGACATAAATATTTTTAAAATTATTTGTATTGACATATAATGTATTATTTGCCCCCAGGGTATAGGTCTGTGAATCGTCAGGCTTACACATTTCACGGCATTCACCACAGCCCATACCCTCCCCCAATGTCCATAACCCAATGACATAAATATTTGCTTTAGTTTTTTAGATTCTAAAAGCAATGCTCAATTCCTATACAGAACACTGCTAGTAAGTAAAGGCAAATGTGTAGTACACTTGTACAGAAAGTGAGGTCAAACCAGACTATATAAACATTTCCTGACTAAGAAAAGCAAATAGTTTATTCTGTCAACTACAAAGCTAGCTTTCAAGTAACTGAAAACAATAAAATATTTTAAAACACAGCCTTCTTCTAGAGCTAATTTAGTCAAATGGCTACTTTTTGCTACACTTTTGAGTCTAAGCAAGATACCATGGCCTCCTTTTACACCAGTGGGCTTCCAGGTAAGGCTGCCAAATATAGGCTGTCCCAATAAATGTGACTTTCAGATAAGCAATAGATAATGATAAAATATTTATGCTAACCAAGCATTGGGGGTAGTTTTTCATGTAAACACATCCCATGAAATACTTAGGATATACTTACGTTAAATATTATCTACTGTTTACCTAAAATTCTAATGTAATTTAGGTATCCTAGGGTATCCTACACTTGTATTTGTAGCCTACCTTCTGACTCTCTGAGGCTCTGTAACATCTTCACTTTTTGTTCTCTGCATTGCCTTGTGTTTCTCTGCCTCTTAGGACCTGACAATGTGTCACAGTTACAGTCACTTCCAACCCCTTTATCTTTTCAGTGCTATCTGAAAAGGAAGCTCAAAAAAGTTTTTTTCTCGACACAACTCAATATGCTATGTAAGACGCAGACTGGATAAATAGAGGAGATACAACTAAGGTAAGTGCGATGGCTCTTAAAAGAATGAAAAGAACAGTGAGTTTTCAAACCTGGCTCATCGCAGTTTTTGAAACTTTTCCAGAAATGCAGATACTAAAGACCTACTATGCCAGAGTTCTGAATACAGTAACCTAGAAAGTTGGTCAGTGAAAGTCTGCAGGGTTTAATGTGCAGCTCCGTTAGAGAATTGCTGGGTCTGGTATCCATAGGTTAAGATATCAACCCAGCTAAACCACGTAGAGAGAGGCATCAGTGAATTGATTTTGGTTTACAGAAAATGCTAATTAGTCAAAAATCCAAATTGTAGAGTTGAAGCTAGCATAAAATGGAAAAACAGAAGCCTGATCCACAGAACTAACAACAACTTTGAGATTTTTGACTCATGACAAAGAAACGAGATTTGTCTTCTGTAATGATGAGTCATACTTTAAGATACAGGAGCTCCTTAGATCTGAAATCTTAACTGCTTGGAGTGCACATAACACAAAATGCTTACCTATAAAGGAAACTTCTCATTAGAAATGATACAGGATATTTGCAGGGCATGGGGAGTTTAACATACAGAACCCAGGAGGTTCAGCCTCCTTACGCTCCTGAGGCAGAAGTCTCAGCACACAGAGTGTGGTAGAAAGTTAGAAGCATGCCCAGGAAAGTTAGGTCCTCACATGCCTAAATCTTATAGGAGGTGGTGACTTTATACACCAAACCTACAAGGTAACATACAAAATAGAATGCCAGACACATTGTAAGAAATGAAAGTAATTCAAATAGACATGGAAAGACTTTGGCCACACAGAACTTCCAAATACAACAAAAGCCCCAGGGATGGAGAAGGGTCACTGCATAGTACCACTCGTTAGTGACCACACGTCCTATATATTGCCACATAATACATTTTTCTCGAGAAAACCTACGCTCCAGCAAAGGCATGAAAATAAAGGCTGCTGAACAGTGAAGTGCCATGTAATTCAGGCTATAGCATTTGCATTTTGGTCCTAAAACCGTCTCTTAGGACTGCCTTTGGCTTTGCTCCATTTACTGCCCACCTAAAGAGCTAGAGCCAAGTCAACTAGAAGAGTCCTTATTTACTCTTCGTTAATGTTTAGGACTATTATCAGTTCCATTTTACAGGAGAAAATGTAGATTCACAAAACAGATGTCCAAGAAAACTCAAGATAACTCAAGAGGGATTCAAGATGCTAAAAACTGAAAGATAATCTAGGATGTGAATATATAGAACAGAAAACTTAAATATTTTGTGCTAAAGTACATTTAAAATTTTTTCCATATTGGAAGACATTCCAGTGTTAGTTTCTGTTTAATTTCTCACAAAAAATTCTATGAACAAACCCTACTTATCCTATAAAATATCTATTGACTTTGCTAAACTACAATACCATCCAAATTACTTTTGTAGCAAAGAATAGCACATTCTCGTGCCTTCTGAAACAGTTTTCTGAGGGCCTGAGTAGTATATATTTGTGAAATATTCCTGGATATCACAGCAAAATTTGTCTCCAAGACAGAATTATAAACATCAATAGAGAAATTAAAGCATTAATAATTTAAGATATAATTTTGCATTACAGTCATTAGTATATTGCAAGGAATTATAACAAGCAGCTAAAATGAAAAAATACTGGGTATGTTTCATACAACTCAAAAGGCTTCCATGTGACAGTCCTGTGATTTGTCACATCTTCCTAAACATTACTCACATACCCTACCTTTGCCTACTAAAATGGCAAATTCTTTGAGTTATAGTATCGTTTCCAGAACCCATGCCTTGTTAAAAGTTCCTGCAGCAGGTCAGTATTTAGACCCATTAGTTTTTTAAAATGCATGGCAGCTTAACATTGGTTCACTTAAGCCAACAGTCTCTTCCTAAAGAATAGGGCACAGATAATTTTCCCTCCTGCTTAGGAAAGGAGCCAGCAAAGGAGAAGGAGAAGGAAGAAGGGAGAGAGAGCAGACAGAAGGCTGTGGGAAAGCAGGGGAAGAGGGATGAATAGGGAAGCATAATGTGATACTGAAATTGCAACTTCTACTCCCCAAAGGGAGTCATCGCAACGAAGTGCCCAGTGGGTGCTCTGGTAGTTGATCCCTTAGCAGCAGTCCTCAGGAAAAAAATTACTTGTCACTGGAATTAACTGGTACCTAGACATTAGTCTCTTATTAATATACAGCTTAAAAGCACATTTTTAAAAATACAATCTTGTATAATTAAGTCAAAGCTAACTTATCTAGGGCAACGAGATACATTTTATGCTGCGTACATACAAAGCACAAAAATTCATTCTCACATTATTGTTTAAGCCTAAAATCCTACATATCACTTCTCAATAACTACATTGCCCTACCATTTTCTACATGCACACAAATAGGAAACTTCAAAGCAATAACTGCCTCAACTTTTATTTAGGAAGACTTCATATTTAATGTTTCTTCAAATATTCAGTAACTCAATTCAACAAATATTCAAGAACCTGTTGCATACCACATACTGTGATGAAGATGGGTAAAAAAGAAATAAGCCTACCTTCAAAGAGTTTAGTGATCTTTTAGGAAAAATACATCATCTTTTCCCAATTATTTTGTAAAATGAACTATGATACTTCGAAATACAGTTGCGATTTAAGGAAATTTTTTTCTTCCTGTGATCTTGGTTTGCAAAGATACACATTAGTTAACAGTTATGACTACCAAAAAATAGGACTTAGAACACAACTGTATACATATTAACACACAGATGCATATGAATACGTGCAGAATATACACATACTCCCTTACCCACTCACAGGAGGGGGGGGTGTGGTTAACAAGTTTATAGAGCAGAGCTTCCCAACTAAATGCTGCAAGGACACCAAAAATAAACTTTTCAAACTACTATTCAAAAACTTTCAACAGAGTCCTATTTGAACATTATTTATGTGGCTCCTTCCATGAACTGTCTTTGTGACGTCCTGGTAATTTTAGCAACGAAGGCTTGATGCAGAGCACTCCCAACCAAATGCACACCCCGACCCCCCCACCACCCGCTGACTTCCAGCTAAATCATTCAATCAGTAGGATTACCAACCTCAGTGTATAACCAGAGTTTGGTTTAGCATACACCTGCAAGATATTTAGTTTTCATTCTGCTTAATTTGCTTTTGTATTTCAGTTTTTCCTACAAATCTAGAAAGTAGCACAGGTTATCATTACTACTACTATTCCTATTACTGTCTTTGTGTGAACTTGATAAACTGTTTACAAATTTATCTACTATTGCTTTTATTAGTTAGCCAAAGTCTGATTCTTGAAGGAATCTTTCTTTCCTTTCCATAGTACCTTTCCATAGTACAACGACAATAAACATTAAAAAGTGAAGGATTTTATGAACTTTGGAAATTTTATGAGCTAGTTGATGTATGTATCAAATTGGACTCTAGAACTCAAGGTCATGCAATTAAAAGCTAAAGCCTAAACGGCAAAATCAGTTACATGTTAATATTAGACTGCATACGGGACGAGCGAAGCAAAGGATAGTGAAAAAGATGTCATTTGCCAAAATCCTTAGCGATGAAGAGGTCAGGAAAGACAATTCTAAAGATTATTAAAAGAATTTTCAGGGGTGCCTGGGGTGGCTCAGTTGGTTAATCATCTGCCTTTGGTTCAGGTCATGATCCCAGGGTCCTGGGTTCAAGTCCCCAAGCAGGCTCCCTGTTCAGTGGGGATCCTGCTTTTCCCTCTGCCTGCAGCTCCCCCTGCTTGTGCTCTTGCTCTGTCAAATAAATAAAATCTTTAAAAAAAACAAAGCTGAAAAGAATTTCCATTACATATTAACAAATTTGCAGCTGTTTAAATGGTCTATTATTTACCTAAAATTCCAGAACAGTCATGGTTAGAAAGACACTATCTGTTTTGTAGAGAAATCCCCTAACAAACAACAAAGGACAAAATATCCTCTGTAGTAGAAGAAAACCGAGGAACAAATAAGACATTTCACAAACAAGGCCGGTGTTTATGCTCTGCACTGACAGGAATGTGTAAAGGCTTCAACATCAAGCATGTATCCTGAAAACATTGCAATTTAATTAACACATCATTTTCTTCCAAAGAACCCTTCCTATAGAAATTTGCCTGGATTCCATATTAAATTACGTTAACAAAATGGTGAAGATAATCCAAGTTGCGACTGTCCCATCTGTTTTCAGCTTTTATGTGAACCAACAGGATCAGACCATCATTTGGTATTGTTTCCGGCCACAACACCCTGATGGCACAGAAAAATTTGTCTTTAAAAAAAGAAAAAAAAAAATCACCTTTTAGTTTCCACTTTAAAGAGAACTGTCAATGCTGAATTCTCATGTTGCAGATTTGCTGTTGGACAGTTACTGGCTTCAAAAGGTGGATGACACGGGCGCCTGGGTGGCTCAGTGGGTTAAGCCGCTGCCTTTGGCTCAGGTCATGATCTCGGAGTCCTGGGATCGAGTCCCGCATCGGGCTCTCTGCTGAGCAGAGAGCCTGCTTCCCTCTCTCTCTCTCTGCCTGCCTCTCCATCTACTTGTGATTTCTCTCTGTCAAATAAATAAATAAAATCTTTAAAAAAAAAAAAAAAAAAAAAAAAGGTGGATGACACTGGCTTTAATGTGGATGTACTATGTACTATTATTATGTATTACTCCTTCTGGAGCACCAGAAGGAACTAATGGAAAATTACACTGACAGGATGAATATATATATTAACATGTACTGACAAAGCTGACAGATTCAAAACAATTCAGCTTCAGAGAAGTGGGGTTAAAACAAGTCACTAGCACTGTTCAATTGGTATTATCCTTTATATCCTAATACTGAAGATCATCTAATTATGCACAATCATTTTGAAGTTCTTGATATAAGTTCAACTTGAAATTTGTATTACATAAGTATACCTACTTTGATCAAGGATGTTACATTTAAAGAGTATTTGTACTCTTAATAACTGAATTTCAAATACTTAATGTTTCGTACATCATAGTCATTCATCGTAAGAAAGTGCCTTGAATAGTTTCCAACCCCTACAAATGAACCCTCTAGTTCTCACCCTACAATGCAGCATACAGAACTGCTATATTGCAAAACTCTGGGGGGGGGCTATCTTCTATGTTGAATAAATGTGAATGGTACTTCCTAAAATTCTGCTAACAAGGCAGCCCTTGGTCATACACATGATGACCATTTTTAGTGTGTTCTGGCATGTAAGTGAGAAACCTCTGAAATATGGCCAAAAGGCAATGTTTTGAAAGACTGCTGATCAGCTTCTGTTAAGTTGGGCATATTTTTCAAAGTGCTCCTTACTATAAATGTGGCAATAGAGAAGATGGACATACCTTTGGTTGAGGCTCATTTGGCCCAAATCAAAATCCTAGGCTCCTGGTCTAGATGCTTTGTCGTCATTTATGTTACAAAATGAAGACAGTCCTGACATTCATGTCCTGAATACTGGCTGAAATTTGGAAAATGGAATAATCCTCTGACTTAACATTCACCTGCTTGGACATTCAATCTCTTGTTCAATTAAAAGACTATCAGATCATGACATTTGTATCTTTGGGGTAAATACCTAGTAGTGATGCAAAGGAGCACCTGTACCCCAGTGTTCATAGCAGCCCTGTCCACTGGGCTGTGGACATAGCAGCCCTGTCCACTGTAGAAAGAGCCGAGATGCCCATTGACAGATGAATGGAAAAACAAGATGTGGATTTTATACACACACACAAAATGGAGAATGACTCAGCCATCAGAAGGGATGAGTACTTAGCATTTACATCAATGTGGATGGAACTGAAGAAGATTATGCTGGGCAAAATAAATCAATCAGAGAAGGACAATTCATTGTTTCACTCATATGGAATGTAAGAAACAGCACAGAGAATCATAGGGGAAGAGCAAGAAAATTGAAGGGGAAGTCATCAGAGGAAGACAAACCACAATGGACTTTTTTTTTCCTTAAGATTTTATTTATTTGACAGGGGGTGGGCACAAGCAGTGGGAGCAGCAGACGTAGACTAAGAAGCAGGCTATTCACTGAGCAAGGCGCCCAATGTGGGGCTCAATCCCAGGACCCTGGGATCATGACCTGACCTGAAGGTAGATGCTTAACCAACTGAGCCACCCAGGCACCCGGAGACTCTTAAGCCTAGGAAACAAGCTGAGGGTTGCTGGAGGGGAGGTTGGTGGGGGGATGGGTAACTGGGTGATGGGCACTAAGGAGGGCACGTGATATGATGAGCACTGGGTGTTATATGCAATTGATAAATTACTGAAGTTACATCTAAGCTAATGATGTACTATATGTTGGCTAATGACCTTAAATTAAATTTAAAAAAACTGAGTAGGAACAATTACAAACTGGAAGAAAAATTATAATTTTAGACCCAACAAAAGGAGGTGCTCATTACCCACATGATACTGTTTAAGCAGTTCATTTTAAAGTTATAAAAGCTTATCTACATCAAACCCTTGGCTGTCTTCATGAGTATATCCACATAGTTCAAAGAAAAAATTAAGATCATCAGAGTGTAAGATAACCATACACATATAGCTAGAATTTCCTAAAATAATTTTCTTTCTACATAAAATGATAAAGTTTAAAAATCACTTGACATTAACATTCACAACCTAGTACTTTAACAGAGAAGTCAAATCTATTAGAAGCACATGAAACAAATCAGCTTGCTTCCCTTTATGCTTTGTTAAAAAACTTCCTTGTAGTTTTTACATCTTGGATTAAATTGTGTTTTTATTTACTATGACTTCTTTTTTGGTTGATAACTGCCAACAAATTAGACAACTTAGAAGAATGGATAAGTTCCTAGAAACAATATTCCAAGTCTGAATCATTAAAAAGTATATGTCTGAATAGACAGATTACTAGTAACAAAATCATATCAGTAATCAACAAACACACACAAGGTCAAGATGGCTTCACAAGTTAATTCCAAACATTCTTTTTAATTTTTTAAGATTTTATTTATTTACTTGAGAGAGAGAATAAGAGAGAGAGAGAAAGCACGAGAAGGGGAGGGTCAGAGGGGAAGCAGACTCCGTGCTGAACAGAGAGCCCGATGCGGGACTCGATCCCACGACTCCAGGATCATGACCTGAGTCAGTTAAATGAATTCCAAACATTTAAAGAGTACCTATCATCCTCAATTTATTCCAGAAACCTGGAGAGGGAACAAAACAAAGCAAAACAAAAACAAAAAAACAAAAACAAAACATTTCCTTACTCGTTTTAGGGGACCAGCATGATCCTGATACCAAAACCACACAAAGACATTGCAAAAAAAAAAAAAAAATGCTAGTATCCCTGATGAATATAGATGCAAAAATTCTATCAGTGAACTAAATTCAACAATACATCAAAAGGATCATACACAATGACCAAGTAGGATGTATTCCAAGGATGTAAGAATAGTTTAACACCTACAAATCAAAATGATACACCACATTCACAAAATGAATGATAAAAGTCATGATTATCTCAATAAATGTAGAAGTAGTATTTGATAAAATTCAACATGCACTCATGCTAAAAATTCAGTGGCCACAAACAGAACGTACCTCAATGTAATAAAGGCCATATGGCAAGCCCACAGCTAATGTCATACTCAATGGTGAAAAACTGAAAACTTTTCCCCTATGATCAGGAAAAAGGATGTCTACTCTTACCGCTTTTATTCAACAGGACTAGAAATCTTAGCCACAGCCGCAAGAAAAAATAATAAAAGTCATCCAAATTGGATAGTAAACTATCACTAGCTACAGATGACATGATAGTATATAGACAGAATACTCAGAAGACTCCACCAAAAAATTAGAATTAAGTTGCAGGATACAAAATATATAGAAATCTGTTGCATTTCTATATACTAATCACTAAAAGACTTTTTATTAAATTCCATTTATAACTGCAGCAAGAACACCCAGAAATAAATTTAACCAAAGAGGTGAAAGACCTGTATTCTGAAAGCTCTAGGACACTGATGAAACAAACTGAAGATGACACAAACAAATGGAAAGATTTACTGTGCTGAGAAACTGGAATATTGTTCAAATGTTCATTTTATTCAAAGTAATCCATAGATTCAATATAATCCCCATCAAAATAACCAATGGCATTTTATACAGAACCAGAAAAATTCAAAATTTAGTATGGAATCACAGAAGACTGCAAACAGCCCAAGCAATCTTAACAAGAAAGCTGGAAGTATCATACTCTGTGATTTCAAACTATATTACAAAGTTATAGTTATTAATACGGTATGGTACTGAACAAAAACAGATACACCAATCAAAGGAAGAGAACAGAAAGCCCAGAAATAAACCCAAGCTTATATGGTTATTTTAGCTATGGCAGAGGAGGCAAGAAAACAATGAGGAAAAGACCATCTTCAAGAAATGGCATGGAGAAAGCTGTAGCTACATGTAAAAGAATGAAACTGAGCCATTTCATTACACAACACAGAAAAACAAACTCAAAATGCACTAAGAACTTAAATGTAAGACACTATGCCATTAAACTCCAAGAAAAGATAGGCAGTAGCTCTTTGACACTGCTCTTAGCATTTTCTTTTAATAGCTCTCCTCAGGCAAGGACAACAAAAAAACAAGACAGTATCAAACTGGAAAGTTTTTATATAGCAAAGGAAACCAATAAAATGAAAGGGCAACATACTTAATGGGAAGATATCTGCAAATAATATATCAAGGGTTGAATCTCAAAATACATAAAGAACTCAAAAAACTCAGCAACAAGAAACAATCTGATTAAAAATGAGCAGAGGACCTATATAGGCATTTTCCCGAAGACATCCAGATGGTCAACAGACACATGAAAAGATGTTCTACAACACAAATCAGGAAAACGAAAACCTAAAACCAGGACAAGCTATCCCCTCTTGCGAGTCAGAATAACTAGGATCAGCAGGAGGAGAAATAATGAGTGTTATGAGGATATGGAGAAAAGGGAACCCTGAAACACTAGTGGTAAAAATGTAAATGGATATGGTCACTGTAGGAAACATTACAGAGGTTTCTCAAAACATTAAGAATAGAGCAATCAGGGTGCCTGGGTGGCTCAGTGGGTTAAAGCCTCTGCCTCTGGCTCAGGTCATAATCTCAGGGTCCTGGGATAAAGCCCCACATTGGGATCTCTGCTCAGCAGGGAGCCTGCTTCCCCCTCTCTCTGCCTGCCTCTCTGCCTACTTGTGATCTGTCAAATAAATAAATAAAGTCTTAAAAAAAAAAATTCTGTCATAAGATCCAGCAATTTTACTTCCAGGCATTTAACCAACAAAAAAGAAAATACTAATTCAAAAAGATATGTATACCCCATGTTCACTATAGCACTATTTAAAATAGCTGAGGTATAGAAGCAACCTCACTGTCCTTTTGGTAGACGGATCAACAATGTTGGTATATCCACATAATACTATATTACTGAGTCATAAGAAAAATGAAACCTAGACATCTGTGACAACATGGATGGACCTAGTAAAATAAGTCAAAGAAAAACAAACATGATTTCATTTGTAGGTGGAATTTTAAACCATCACCGAGAGCAACAGACTCCAATACAGAGAACCAGTAGGTGCCCTGGGGAAGGGGAGCAAGGGGTCAAGTGAAGGAGATTAACAGACACAAACTTCCAGTTATAAAGTCACAGCGATGAAATGTACAATACAGCCAATATAGCCTGTAATACTGTAATGACTTTGTATAATAACAATAACGTGACCTACCCCAGTGTTATCTCCAAATGTACAAAAATAGTTAATCACTACTTTGTACACCTGAAACTAAAAATACTGTGTGTCAATTATAATTCAAAAGTAGCAAAAATAAAATTGTCAGACCTTATTTTTATATAGTCCCTCTAGGTTCTCAAGATAACTTCTAACTCCTTTTGGTGTCATGCACTCAACCTCAGCACAGCAAGAAAGTGGTTAGGCTGCAAATAAAGCCAACTTTTCACTGTTTTTCACTTCAACCTCTAAAATCTCTGATCATTCACATTAAGACTCATAAACATTCTCATACATACTGTAGTGGCCACACAGATGAAGCAAAAGCAATCTTGCACCTTATTTTGAAAGCCCCTACTGGATATAAAATATAATGAATGCATAATGTAATTATTTTGAGACAAATTAAGAGCCTGATTTGGGTATAAACAACATGAATTTTAGCACCTATAGTTCTTAGGTTTCCTATTCAAGATAGTCTAAGTTCTTATCACTTTTTAAACAGGGACACATCAAATCATCTGTATTTCTTAAAATGTGAAATCAGACTTGCAGGGACATGGGGGCAAAAGCTACTTAAAATCAAAGGAAGATGTGATTAGCATATGTTTACTGACCTTTCTCTAAGCAGTCATCAGAGCGGAGGCTAAATCACCTTTCAGAATTAAAAAGAATCAAGTTCATTCAATTATTTCCTCTACCATGAAAGCCTTTGGGATTTAAAAACAAAAAGAAAGCAAAAAACAGTGATAGCTACAAACCATCAGTGTTTCTTAAACCAATCTTTAAGAAAGTTCAAGGGGAAAATGACTAGAAAAAAAAACAGTTTAAGGTTAACACATTTCAAATAGCGCATTTGTTTAGAAAGGAAAATTTTATTTAGCACAAACTAAAAATTGTGTCTGAGGGCTTTCTTATTTCAGGGGAGGGGAGAAAATCAAAGTCCTTAAAGGAAAAAGAAGAGGCCAAAGAATCCATGTAGTTTCAGAGCAGTAAACCATATTTTTATGAAGCTAAATAGGACAAAAAATTCACTATTTCCTCACCAAATGGATAACCACAGTCTCAGGAGATATTGCCAAAACCATTAAGATTATTATGGCTCTGAGTAACCATTCTTCTACTGAAAAAGCATATATTCTGAAGAGTAATGAAGCAGATGTGAGTAGACAAAAAGAACTGAGAAACATGACAAAGGGTGGATTGAAATGCAAGGTTAGAAAAAAAAAATTTCATGAAGTTATGTTTCTGATTTTTCGGAAACACAAAGAGAAAAATTACTACTTTGGTACATTTTATCATGTGAATCACCTTGTAATAAAACTAGGTGGTAGAGATAGAGTTTCTGAATTCTGATTATGAATCAAAGCACAACAACTGTAACAAAAAGATGAATTAGAATGGCTTCAGACTCACCAGGAATAAAGACAATGGAGCAAAATCTTTTAAAAAATGAGGGAAATGGATTTCTACTTAAAATTCTTTACCTAGTCCTACTATCAATTGAGTGGGTCAGTGAAATAGCCTTTTTCGAACTTCAACAATTTAAAAAATATTCCTCTTATGAACCACTATCTCTCAGGGATTTATTGGAAGATGTACTTCATCAAAACGAGATGCTCTCCCATGAAAGAGGACGTCCTCCAAGAGAAGGGAACTTTCAACCAAGGAGCAAGGCAGATGGCATACCCAAGATGGCGGAGGTCATAGGATGATGGGTATTCACCAGCCACAAAGGGCAACGCTGTCCAAATTGGAGGGCTGTGAGTCAAAAGGCAGATTTGTTAGGGATTGTCATCACAGTGCACTTTGCAGCTGTATATTTTTGGGTTTGTTTTCACTAACCTGATAAAGGTATTAGAGAACATGTTTGGCCAAAACAAGAGATCTTGGTAAGAGGGAAAATGATTCAAAAGACAAAGGGTGGGGCACCTGGCTGGTTCAAGTGGTGGAGCATGTGATACTTGATCTTGGGGTTGCGAGCTCGAGCCCTTCCTTGGGTGTAGAAACGTCTGACAAACTCTTTTTAAAAAGCAAATGGGGGAACCCCTGTAATATGTTTAAAAAAAAAAAAAAAATCCCTCAGGGACACCCAGCCCTCCAGAAGAATAACAATAGGACTGGAAGCATCAGAACCCTCTGTCAGAAAAGTAATAGAGGCCCTGAGAAGCAGCACACCTAAGTCAACTTTACCCAAGAAGCCGGAAGCAGCACAAGTATGCTCTCTCAAGACAGAGAAAACCTACCTGGTGGTTACTGGTCTAAGTTCTAAACCAAGCCAAAGGACAAAGGTTATTTTCAAAGTGACATTACACATAAAAATTGAATTTCTGGATAACAAAGGAAGGGGAGAAAGGAAGAAAGGGCAATTTTACTATACTGGGATCATAACTGTTAGCTGCAACAGAGAAGTAATGGACTCCTTCATAGGACACGTGCTCTTGAGCTATCCCTCATTTTCACCATGCCCTGTTGTGTCTTAGTTGGTTTGTCCATCCACTCATATTTTCTGATTACATGAATAGGTTATTGAACAAACCAGTTAACAAAGACTGAAAAGCAAGAAAGAAGGGACTATCAAAATAGTACTTTCCTACTGTCTTTTAGTAGAATAGGAACACTGACTGCATATGTGGGCAAAGCAGGCAATGGAAGATTTCTAAGCTATGCTCTCATAGGGAGTCATTTGTATCTTGGTAGTCATTGGTGATCTAGTCAAAGCATCTTTACCACCTGTGTTTTAGTTGGCCCGAGAACTTCCAAGGTAGGGGAAAAAAATCAGCTTATGACTGATTTGCAATCTCATTACGAGTGAACTCTAAAATGTCAAACCTATGTGGCTAAGTGTAGCTTTACTAATGAGATGTTAATTTTAACCCTTGTCAGTTTTTTTTTTTTTAATACAGATTTGGCACTCTTATTTCTTTGAACATCTTATTTATTTTTCTCCCCACACACACAAAAAAAAATTTCTTTTGCTTTTGGTTCAAACCATCTAAATGTCTGTAGTTCCTAAGATAGTCAAATGATGACTACATCGAGGCATGCTCTATGTCAACCCTCAATCTAGTACCCCAAAGCTCTGTGAGCTTCTACACTGTAGTTTGAACTTCTGATATTCCTGTCTTAAAAAGGAATACCTAGGATAACAGCAGAAGGAAATTCTGACAAAACCTAAAAGCAGCCTACAGAGCACCCAATCCACATAATCAGTGGAGATCTCTAGAGAGATGGGACCATAAATAAATAAGTAAACAAATAGATAATCAGAGAAGAGGTTTCCGTTCCTCAAGATGATCAACTTGTAGAGAGCTGTGTTGAGAAGCTTTTAGATAGTGAGGGAAAGTCTGTAATTAGAAGTTTTAAGTAAGAAAATGAATCATTATTAGCTTCAGGAATACTGAAAGGACAACTATTACAATTCCCAGTTTTGAATACCACAAAAGCAAAAGTTAACAAATCGTGATGTAAGAAAAATATAATCTATGCCAGTAATAAGACAGGAAAGCAAAGGGGATATAGGATAGGAGGTAGGACAACAGCACTAAATCCTAAACCACAATGACAGGAAGCCAGCTGATAATGACTAAATGGATTTTTATCAATATATAAGCATTAATATGGCTATGTGTAATTCTAAGAAAAAAAAAAGAAAAAATTGTTTTCTTTACATTAACACTAAATCTTTGTCCATTTTCAGTCACTGTGCCTGGCACAAAGGAGTTGCTCCACAGTGTTTATCACTGTATGACTAATGATGTTATCAAAGTAAAAATCAGCAGCTCTGGAAGACTTTGTTAGGTAACCCCAAAGGGGTTCTATGTATGACCACACTAACACAGAAGATACATGCTAAAAGTTTGAGACATGTCAAATTATTGCAATAGGAAAAGGCAGGATTTTTATTCCTAGAGGATATAGGATTTAATATACCAATATTTGAGTACATGTACTTGACTATTTCACCAGTATATCTACAAGTTTATATATTCAAATGGGTCAAAAAATTCTCCACATCTTCTCATCCAAGCAACCTAACCCCTAAAATGCTCTCACGTCCCCTATTTCTCTATACATTTCCAACTGGAGCTCCCTCTGCCTGGTATCCACTGCCCCCAGCCCAACACCCCCACACTTCTAAGACTCAGACGATCACATTCTCAGGACACCCCTCTGATCTCTAAGCCTAGAGACCCTCTTTTCCTGCATGTTCTTTTATCACCCTACCAGTATGCCTACCACAGAATATCACACACACTAAATTTGTTTTGTCTCTCTTCCACTGAAGAGTAGGATCTTGACAGAGTGACTATCCTATTTATAACTGTATCCTCGGCAACCAGCATAATACTTGGTGATTGTAGACATATAAGTGCCTGATTAACAAGTCTGTTCCTTAAGTAATATCTAGCACCTACTATGTGCCAGGCTTTTCCCAGGCACTGAGAATAAAACTGTGAAGACTACCCATAGTCAGTCCTTGTGGAACTTACGTTCTAGATGAAAAGATAAAAATGCAAATAAATATATATAATTGTGTAAGATGGTGCGGAATGTTATAAAGAAGGAAAGGAGGAATGCTATTTTAGATAAGATGGCAAGGGAGGGAAGAACTCTTAAAGCATTTAAGACTGGAGACCTCACTGAGAGAGTAAGTCATGGAAGTTTCAGTGGGAAGTCTGTCCCAGGTGGAGGAAAGAGCCCAATACCAAAGCCCAGAGAAGGGCCAGTACTGGGTATGTTCAAGACAGGTATGCCACTGACTGGTTAAAAATAATCGGCAGGAAATCATCCCACCCCTCTAAGCCTCATTTCTCCACCTGCAAAACCCAGAGACTGTTACACTAAAAGCAAGATTTGCAGCCTAGGCATCCTACTATACTTGCCTGTCCTGCTCCTGTGCCCCCTCCCACTCACCTTTGCTCGGGGCAGAAGGCAGGCCAGGTCAGCTGACTCTCAGAGGTACACAGGGTCACACTCCATGGCTTGTATGCTCATCAATCCAGACCCACCGCAGGGGCTCCTCAGACACCGTGATGGATTATACCAATTGAATCGTACATGTTCTGCCATGTAGCAGAGTTCAGGAGCTCCCAACAATGCATTGGCCAGATCAGGGCTTTGAAGGCTTAGAGCTGGATTTTATTCCAGCACAAAGCCAGGGCTCAAGTAACAACAACATCAAACGGGGTCTCAATTGGCGGGTTTATCTCTAAGCCAAGAATTTTTAAGCTGAAGTCCAATGGTATACTTAATTCTCCCTCCTAGAAGGCATTAGAATGGCCACAGAAAATCTGGTCACTTTCTACTGCTTACTGTTGATCTATGGGGGGGGAAAAAAAGATAAACCCTGGCAGCTAATGGGGGTTTTAGCAAGCACCCGGAAGAGTACCCAGAGTACAGTAAGAAACTATTATTTGCTAAGTGCATGGACCGATGACTGACCAGTGATCAGTGGGAGAGGGCAGCAGGAGTGAGGAACTCATGAATCCCTAATTCTCTGGCTCTCTACACCTGAAGGACCATCATTATCAACTTTTGCCTCAGCTTCTTACAGCACCCACTCCACTAACAGTATTACGATGTCTATTCAAAATAAAGCTGTCTGTAATATTGCTAAAACTCAAGTGCCCTCTTTGTTAGGGACATTAGGTCCTTTGGTAGAAGCATTAAAAATCAGTTGAAGGAGAGCCTTCAATAACTAGAAGTGTCCTGTGTAACTATGCTGCCTGAACGGAAACCCATTGAATCATCTAAACAAACCTATGGTGTCATTTTTATTAACTCTCACTTATAGTTGGAACAAAACACTCCAGACGGGGGCAAGTTTCCCAAGGTCACTCAAGAGCCCGCAGTTTGTGGAGCTACTGTGCCAATTCTCAGCTGTGTTTGATTTCTGGGTTCAATTTCTCTCATGAAGGTAAAGGACAGTTTTTCAATTACTTGAGCCATGGTCATGTAAAGTTAATGCAGAGTAATTACTAGCCAGCTGTATCTTTAGAAATGTTTTCTACTGATTTAGTATTTTTTTTTTTTGCATTTGTGATCCTTTTACCCCTTTTTGTTCACGCTCTTCCAAACAAACCCCCAAAAGTTACCGTTCTCTGTCCTACAGTCTACATGGTTCTTTGAACCATGAGGCAGGGAGAGAACCATTCTTTCCCTTTCGATATACAGATTTGGCTCAGAAAAAAACCTTCAACACGAACCAATATCCTTCTGAAAAGCTATCTTCCTTACACCTAAGACAAGGTGTTACAAGGGTATATGCCAGGGCAAAAGGCTCAGCTACGTCTGGGCTATTTCGAAAGCTTTTAAAAGGACTTTGTGGCACTGAAGTGTGGGAGAACGTATTTCAGCAGATGACAACACCTGAGCTAACAGGATGAGGAGCGCCAGGTAAGCAGTCAGACCCTGTTGACGGAGCCCGCGTTAAATGCCAGCTACGCCATTTGCTCGTTATTGGGAAAGCAACGCACTCTTCAGAGCTCGCTTTCTCATCCGTAAAGTGGGGATAATAACAGTACTTCCTTCACAGGACTGACATAAGAATGAGATGACTAATACCTACAAAATACAAAAGCCAAATAGAAAAGACAAGCATTTAACCCTTATTAGCTACTTAATAAGAAGTCATTATTCCCCTAGATAATATAAGATTCAGGAGAAGGCCTCCTGCCAAATTGTGTTTTCAATGCTATCAAATTTAGAATGCTTCTAAGCAAACACTCTCAGAAACTTTAATGAGTTTTTAAGTGTGCATGTAATGTCATTTTAATTTTTTCCTAGATAGTTACAAGATCTTCCTTTATTGAATGCTTCCTAGGTTTTAGGTAATAATCTCACTCATTCAATGACGCAGAGCCTGGAAGTGACAGAGACAGGATATTCCCAACCCCGGTCTGTTAATTCCAGACGAGATCGGGTGTGTTCAGGGTGGTATGGTCATAGACAGGTCTGCTAATTTCAAAGTCTACACTTTTGAACACTATATGTCATCCTACCCCTTTATTTCCTCAGAAAATACCAGAAGTGCCACCCACTGTGCTTTTCAAGAAACATAAACTCCCCAGTCAGAGAGGAATTACAGTCTGATTATTTCTACAAGGAAAAGTGAATAGATGAGAAGACATTCAAAAGCATGCAGGGAGACCCACGAAGACCCTAATTCCAAACAGCTGGCACACACACCCACTGTGCCTGTGACTTACTCCCTGTGCCTTACCCCTCCAGTGTAGTAGAGTGTGTAAATGATTTTAGTAACTGTAAATTAGTCACTTAATTCCAAGCATTTTTAGTAAATATGGTGAAGGGGACTATCAGTGATTGGAAGAACTCCCAGATTTTCTATCATTTCACAAGATTATAGTTAAATAGGGTGGAAAAATGTTTCATAAGAGAACTTAGATAATGTTGAAAAATTTGGGTTCTAGAATGCTGGTTTCTTGTGACTGATCTGCCTCTTACTATTTCACAGAGAAGAAAGTCAGTTGGTTTTGTCTTTTTTGTTTTTGTTTTTGTTTTTTAACAATTCTAGAAAAATTAGGCCAGGTGGCAGTTATGGCTAAAATGAGTTTCTGGCCTTATATATACAGCTTTTATTATAGTCTATAGCCAGGTGTCAATCATAAAAGGAAATGTGAAATTAAAGCCAAACTGTCCCCTAATAAAGGAGGGCTTGTAGTAGGCACCTTCAAATGTCTAATCACCAATTTGGCTGAGTGACACAAGTACCTGATAATCAGAGAAAAACTGTGGATATTACCAAGCCTAAATTCAGGTTTAGGACTTTCATTTCCTAGCTACTACTCGAGGGCTTGGTAGAAAGTATGACAGTAACATGAACATTTGGTTAGTCTCATAAGAAATATATGAATCTGAGTAAGACCACCCTATTAGAAAATTTTAAAGGAAATGTAGGAGGCAAAAAGAGGATAAATCAATCTTAGGGTCAAGTAAAAGCACTACCTCAAAGGTTTTCAGAAAGGTCACCTTACCTTACCCATTGATCATTCAACAGCGATCTTTAAAACACTATCAGTCATAGAAGACTAATTTGTTTTTTTTTTCCCCAGAATGAAAACAAAATGCCTAAAGAGGACACAAAATACTGTCTTCAGTTTTGCAAAAGATATATGCTATTTTTAGTTTCTGCGTAGATGTGAGGAAAATCATATTGCGGATAATTACATAAGTAATAACGTTCCATCAGAAGCCACATGTTTAGACTTAAATGTTTTCCCTCTTAGGTTTCATCTTCAAGTACTGAGTGGCCCAAAGATCCCATGCATCTAAAGTCTTAAGAGAGTATAGAAGATACATTTTACTCTAAAAAGAAAACCCAAATGAAGAACCATCACCATACTTCAAAGCAGAGCATATGATAGAAAACAGATAACCTGAAAGATAGCATATGCTAAGTACTACCCCTCTCCCCCAAGAAAAAAACCCTCACAGCTGCCTTAAGTATTTCCAGATGACACCAAGGCTGCCATTCAAAATGCACGGTCAAATCTGGTCTACGTTTCAAGTGAGATGCATACCAGCACGAGAGTTACAGAATTGGACTTTTTGGTGTTTTATTAGCACTGCCCTCAAGACAACTCCAGTCAAGTCTTGTGATTGGATAAGACCCCTCTTATTCCTCTGCCAGCACATGGTTTTACAAGTCAAATATTCAAGTCCAAAACTCATGTTCCTCCTTTGCAAAGGGCCTCACCAGCTTTTCTCTTCCCTCCAGATTCCTAACATGGAGTTAGTTGTTCTTTGGGAAAGCAGCAGCTGGGATCCATGGGCTACCACAACACTACTGAGGACTCGGGGCCCCACAGGCCACAACACCAGCAATGCTCCATGCCTCTGCTTCTGTTCAGACTTTGTCACCTTACATTACCCAATCTCTACCCAAAGACCCCTCTCCTCAAAATCATTCCCTATGTGCAGCATAACCTTCTGGAATGACATGAATCCCTTAGTCAAAGGTCAATATTCTCAGTGGTTCTCAGATCAAGTAAAAATGGCACACTTCCTAATTGAAGACTTCTAAATACTTACACATGGTTCAAATACCTTCCTCTATTTCAGGAGCGATATGCTATAACCCAAAGTAGAGGTTTCAGGCTGAGACACACATGAATCTGAATCTGCTGTTAAATCATAGGTCTTGGGTTATTCAGTTAACATCTCTCAAGCTGGTTTTCCCCCTTTCAAAATGGTGATAGTAAGAGAAATCTCAAATGGCGGCTGTGAGGGCTACAGTCCGTAAGTATAGAAGTGTTTAATGAATGTTAGCTCTATGTCAAGTACTATTGTAAGTACTCCACATAATTAACTCCATCTACATAGCCACCCATAAGAGCTGGTATCTGTTTTACAAATAGAGAAATTGAGGCAGGAAGAGGTCACGTGGCTACCCAAGGACACCAACTATAATGGATGGGTTAAAAATGGGAACCCGAGGGCACCTGGGAGGCACAGTCAGTTAAGCGTCCAACTCTTGGTTGTGGCTCAGGTCATGAGGTCACGGTCCTGAGACAGCTCTGCATTGGCTCTGGCTCCGTGCTCAGCACAGAGTCAGCTTGAGATAATCTCTCCTCCCCTCTGGCCCTCCCCCAACTCATTCTCTAAAATAAGCCCTTAAAAAAATAAAAAAATAGAGCCCAGGTGTGTCTATAGAACTCCTCGCCCTTCAGGACACCTTGTCTCACTAAGCACACAGTGTCATCAGTCTGTTCACAGCACCAGCCGCACAAACGTTTTCCTACACCAACCACACTCCACCCTCCATCATGCAGATTATAAAGGCAATACCTTTTTTTTTTTAAGATTTTATTTATTTATTTGAAGGGGGCAGGGAGGAATACAAGCAGAGGGAGTGGGAGAAGCAGGATTTTCCCGCTGAGCAGGGAGCCTGATGTGGGGCTCTATCCCAGGACCCCGGGACCATGACCCGAGCCGAAGGCAGATGCCCAACAACTGAGCCACCCCGGCGCCGCAGTAAAATCAGTACCTTAAGAAAACTCAAAAGAAAAGGATAAGAATGTGAGGGATTAACAAGGTCCCCCACGTTAAAAAAAACAAGAGCTCCCTTTTAAAGAGTTTGGCAGACCATTTTGTTAAGTGAAAAAGTAACCTTCTGCGAGTTTAATGGACACACAAAACATCTGCGACTCAGGGGCCACTGGTCCCATGTTGGAGAAAGTTTGTGACCCTCCCCTCAAAATTAGCATTTAGAAATCCTAATCCCCACGGTGAGGGTCTATGAACAAGGAAGCATACTCACAATACAGAGGTTCTGCCTCTCCCTGATCTTGGACTCCCAGATCTCCAGAATTGAGGAATGTTTAAGTCTCGCAGATTACAGTAAGTATTCTGTTACAACCACCTCAGGGAAGATGCCCCACAAACTTAGTACATACTGGGCTTCAGGTAGCTTCACTTCTTCTGGTGGCCATTTAATAAGGAAGAATGACAAAGACAAGGATGGCAATCTTTCTTCCCCCACCCCACCCCCCCAGTGCCCAAAACAGATTAGGTAGAGCAAACACAGAAACAAACTCAGGAGAACTGCAAAGAACAGGGCTCACTTAGGCTCAGGTCATGATCCCAGGGTCCTGTGATCGAGCCCCACATCGTTCTCTCTGCTCTACGAGAGCCTGCTTCCTCCTCTCTCTCTCTGCCTGCCTCCCTGCCTACTTGTGATCTCTGTCTGTCAAATAAATAAATAAAATCTTAAAAAAAAAAAAAAAAGAACAAGGCCCCGCTTCGGCACACGGAGGACGTGAGGTGCCTGCCGTGTGTACATTGGGCCCGTGGGGTGGTCCTGAGAGCAAGCCTGCTGCTGCACAGTAAGGCAGCAAGTGCTACCACTGGCTTGCAGAAGACCGGGGGCATCAACGCCTTGAGGAGCCAGTCTCCAAGCAAGGAAGCAGGGATCAGCAGAGAAGTCAAACAGAGCCAGGAAGAATTCTCAGTGCTCCCCCCAGGCCTTGACGCAGGTCCTTCCAGATGAATTGAAAGACTGGACTAGAGGCTGCTGGAAATTTTCAAGCGATGAGCTGGGCCAATATCATCTTGCTGCATATTAGAATCAAGGGAATTTGGGAAAATACCCATGTTGAGGCCCAAACCTCAGGGATTAAAATATTTGGTGTGGGGCAGGATATAGACCACCCCATTGCTTTTCAAAGTTCCCTAGAAGATCTAATGGTCAGAAATTCAGAACCACAGCCTTGGGCTGTTGAAGTCCAGAGAAACTGCTTATGGTCCCTTATAATGTGGGTGCTGAGAGTCATTAATGGATATACAGAGCTGTTATAAAGGAATTGGATTTATCTTCTAGTAAGTCTACTATAATGCAGGCCACAGGTAGTTTTTCCATCCATTTACTCATAAATATGGAGCCTCTATAATTAAGGAGGCACAGTCAGATGGGCAAGGCCAAACATGCTAGCTCTCCTGTATAGTGATGGAAAGGCCAGAAAAATAATTAAAATACTGTGCAATAGGTAGAATATAAATGTGAAGGATATTAATGGGATAGAGCATTATGACACCCAAGTTTCATATGCACAGCTAAGGTATCCTAACACTTCCAGGATGAAGAGGATTCTGAGCCTACGAGGGAATCTGCAGTAGTCACCAGGCCAGCTAGGCAGTAGGTCATTCCAGGCTTGCAAGAACTTCATACCCTGCATCTGGAAAGTGATGCAGCTAAGACAGGAACAAGGGGCCCCTGTGGGAACCTTGTCATCGAAGCTAGAAGTGATTGCACTGAAGAGCTTCAATTTCACAATGAAGGTAATGGGGGGCACCTGGGTGGCTCAGTCTGTTAAGCATCTGCCTTTGGCTTGGGTCATGATCCTGGGGTCCTGGAATTAAGTCCTGCCTCGGGCTCCCTCTTTAGCGGGGAGCCTGCTTCTCCCTCTCCCACTCCCCTTGCTTGTGTTCACTCTCTCGCTGTGCCTCTGTCAAATAAATAAATAAAAATCTTATTAAAAAAAAAAGGAAAAAAGGTAATGGGACACTACAGGCTTTAAAAATTGAGCTGATGTGATCAGATCTGTGTTTTAGGGCAAAGAAGGTGGGGAAGGCAGAGTCCACTACTTTAAGGGTAGAACTGTGCTGATCAATTCACTGCAGAAGAGTGAAAATGATCTGACGTCACGAAGGGAGAACAGAACAACGAGCAGACGGAGAAGGGGAGGCACATGAAGAATTCCTGAAAAATGTGATTTCAGGCATTTGGGAAAATAAAAGTGGCTCAATTTCATTCTTACCTTAAAATAATAATCCATCAAGACTAGGTCAGATTTCTTCAAGAATGGTTTAAAATACAAATTTGACTACTAGGTCACTTCAACAGGTCAAAGTCTCCAACACCATATAATGACCTTACTATGTGTTAGGAAGAATTTGTCAGATTCTATATGGATTCCGAATTTTAAAACTTAAGTAAATCTTGGGAAGAACATTACAACCTGCATCTCAAAACAACGAACAGCATTCTTAATGGGTGGAAAACCAAGGACAATCCCACCCAAGAACATCGCCTTACCGCTGGTTACTACTTTCTATCTTGAAAAGCTGAATTCGGGAGCTTCTGGGACTTAAGGGAGTTCAGGAAGTTCAACAGACACAGCTCGATTTGTGAACAACAAATAATTCCTGAGGAGTAAAATCGTTTGATGTAATAGAAAAATCCAGTGGCCAAAATAATCCCAGAGTAAAATACAGGAGAAGGTATGTAAGATTCAGAGTCCACACAAAGGAACATCTTCACTGAGAGATTTAAAGTGTAAATATGTGGAGAAACCCACCATACATTTCTGGAAAGTTGGACATCGGTTCTTCACAAATCCACAGGCTTACTTAAGGCAAATCCGGTAGATACAAAGCACTGTTCTACACCTAGAAGAGACACTTAAACCATGTAAAACTACAAGACTATCAAGGTGAAAATAAACCCTATTGATATGACTTTCCAAGGCAAGGAGAAGACAAAGAATCCATAATCTTCAATACATAAAATTTTTGTATGTCACAGATGTCCCATAAGATAAGCAAAATGTTAACCTTATTAGATCAAGCAGAAGAGAGAAGACAGGAGTAATTCATAGGAATTAAATACTTCTAAAATGTCCAATTGCTCTAGTAATAAAAAAAAAGCACACTGAATAAATTATTAAATTAACTAATACTTCAAAGTTGTAATGCTCAGTGCTGGAAAGGATTTGGTGCTATGGGAACTTTTAAACCTAAATGAGCACAAAAATTGGCAGCTGGCATTTCTGAAATGCTAGCTGGCCTAAGACCTACATATTGCATGTTCTGCTTAAATAAGCAACTCTTCTATAATCAATCCTAATAATTGGTTCAAAAATCGGTGTTCATTTACTGAGTGCTGCTCTTGGGGACAGGACCAAACTGCTGACGTGAAACACTGTTTAAACGTCAGTGTTACCTACACTAATAAACCTAGCTGAACTACAGTGCATGAAACACCATGGAAAGAGTGGCTAGAGGGTACATCTGGGACAGAAGAACAGAATTCAGCCCAGAGACCTGGAAAACACGTCACAAAAGAAACGTAGGATTCATACTGATTCTTTTTATGTTTACACATCCTAAATGTTAGAACATGAACAAATCTTTCTGGCACTGCTTTAATATCAGAAAAAAGCTTGGCATATAGAATACTTTTTAATCTTTACTACTGTAGCAAACTACTTCTCTGTGACAGCACTTCAAATTCTCAGTCCACTTCCCTTGTGAAGCTTTCCTCGAATCACCTTTTACATTTTAAAGGAATGAAGACAGATCAACAGTTTTGCTCTCTGATGTTTGGCATTCATATTTTCCTTCACCCTGTTTGTTCTGCATGCTCTGTGGATTATAAACTTATGTTTGCTTAGTTCTGTCTTGTGCAAACTTTGTGTATTATAGGTCAAATTTTTTATTAACAGGCTGTAAAAAGGAAAGAAAAAATCAAATAGCCAGGAAAATCAATGTAATTCAGAGGCTGAATTAAAGTCTTGTAAGCATTTTAGATTTAAGAAAATAACTCTTCAATCTCATTTAAATTTCAAGCACTACATATTGTCATATGTATTAATCTCTAAAAGGTAGGTGTAAGTTATTGAAAACTGCTTTTGAATATAAAAAACTGGCTGAAATTTATTCAAGTCTTCCTATAAAAATAAAAATACACACTCTGGAAACATACTAGCTGACAAAAAAGCCTTCTCAAGCCAATTTCTTTCAAAGCTAAAAAGCTATTTTCTTTTCTAAAAATGGAACAATGTGTTAGCACAAGCTTATATTTAGCAGGAAGAACCAGAACCATTTCCAAGGCAAAGTTAGTTAAGACTCCCTCGTTTCTAGGTCTGAATTTTTCATTTATTTTCATATCCCTTTGTTTAATCAAAGCATAAGGTTATGCATTTTCTACCAACGATAGTTTAACCACTTACCATAACCTTTGCTATAGAATAGGTCTCTTGTCAAGCAGTGTAATTTTACATTAGATATTCTCTTTGATCCTAAATTTATTTAGAATAATGTTTGTCTGTTTGGTTAGGATTTTTGGTCATTTCAAGTTTCTTAGTTTAAATGGATTTAGGAAAGCAAATAAAACTGAATTGTTTCTACTTTTTAATAGCAATTCAACTTTCTTTGGAAGGCTACACTGTAAGTATTTCAGGTATTGTTTTTTTAATACCTGGGGTGTGTGTGTGTGTGTGTGTGTGTGTGTGTGTGTGTGTATCCCTAAATATTTTTTATCAGCAAGCTTTTTGAAGGTGATCAGTAAAAATTGGGGGAGATCTGACCATCTGTTATATTTTGAGAGAACTGTGGTAATGTCTTTCAAATAGGACTTCCAGAAAATTTAGTTTTTATAGATTCAGTTACTACATTGTTTTGGATTATAGAAGTTCAATGACAATGATACTCTGCACATGCTGTACCTCTGATCCAGGAGTGATATGCAAAATATTTGACACAGAGTACAGGAAAATATCTGAAAAGGCTGAGATTTTATTGTTTGCAAGGTAACAAATAGGCTTGCCATTATTTTATAGATGCTGGCACGGGAGAGGAGACTCTTGGGTCAAAGATTAAAAGAGATTATTCACAACACGAAAGTTAGCATTAGCTTCATGTTCCACGGGTTCTCCTTGCTAAGTCCCATAGAGGCGATGCGAGGTAGCTTGATGCAAGAGGCTTGCATGCGCAGTGGGTCGGTGTCAGAGCTAAAGAATCCTGGAGTTTAGGAAGTGTGTGTGTGTCTGTGTGTGTCTTAAGATTTTATTTATCTATTTGACAGAGAGACTTCACAAGTAGGTGGAGAGGCAGGCAGAGCAGGGGCGGTGGAAGCAGGCTCCCTGCGGAGCAGAGATCCTGATGCAGGGCTCGATCCCAGGACCCTGAGATCATGACCTGAGCCGAAGGCAGAGGCTTAACCCACTGAGCCACCCAGGCGCCCCTGTTTTGTTTTAAAGTTGCTGCTTGCACAACTCTCCAAACTTCCTCCCAGGAGGAGAAAAGACAATACATTTATTACCCTGGTTAGGAAACATAGTATCCCTCTGTCACACAGGGCAGATTTTTTTTTTTAATACTGCATTTTCTTCTTATCTTTAATTGAGCCTACTTGCACCTATATTTGCTTATCCCCATCAAGAATCAACTCTATATGATCTTCCCCCCCTAGTAAAATATGACTGTAAACAAGTTTTTAATTTCCCTTCTCCAGTAGCCTCCTGAAATTTACCGAGCTTAGACTCCTGATACTTTTTTCAACACAAGAGCTCTTGAGTTTTGAAAGCCCTTTCCTCACAACTGCTTTAGGATTCCCAGCCTTCTTATGAAGTAGTATTTCAACTTTTATGATACATTTTACTAATTTTGGTGATCACGCCGATTCTTCCATTCCACCTCCAAGCTTCTATTAGGATTCCTTTTCCATTTGGGTGGAGTACTTTTTCCTCAAGCTCAAAAAAAAAATTTTTTTTTCTAGTCAAGTTAGAAGAGCCTATAGTTCTTAGACCTATAAAACAACAACAGGTTCTTCCTCTCTACAAACGGCCTCATTCAGCTATTGCCACAACCAACCAGAGAACTCTAGTAAGAAGTATTTGTTCTCACTAGTTTTCAGCTGAGGTAGCTCTGCTTCCAACTACTGGTCAACCAGGGTGACTCTTCTACTGGTCTCACTCTGGGACGAGGCTGAGGAACAGAAGGTACACCAAGACTTTCTTCTCATAGTGGAGGCTGGTAGCTCTCAGAAGTCCAACCCCAACCCGGTAGCACATTTCGAACCTCTGCTCAAGTAACACCCCAAACACTGCATTTGCTGAAGTCAACAGCCAAGCTCAAAGCAAAGGGGCAGGAGAGTAAACTCTGCCTAGAATGAGAAAGAAAATCAAGTATTTGCTAGACAATCTAAACTAGGATGCTCGTCTACAAATATAGAATGGACTGTGAACCTTGGTTCACATCCCCACCCTGCACTCCCCTTCTCAGTCTTCACTTGAGTGTCCACACAAACCCAATGCAGTAAGGGTCCCCTCTGTTTTTCAGAATAGTCTTCAGTGAGAAAGTCAGGAGTCACACAGGTAAAATTAACTGATACATGATCATTTTGTTACCCTGTGCACCACTCCATCACCCACCCATCATGTCTCACTATCCTGCTCCTCTGAAACTACAGACTTACTGAAGCTTTTTGGGTGAACCCCACCGACGAGTCCCTTCCTGGAAGTCCCACTCTTCCGTGTTGAATCACTTGCTTGCCAGCACTACTGGACTTTTCTCCTTACCTCACCCTGTCTGCTGCAGAACTGCTAGAAATTCCTCAATGGCTTAGGCTACTGAGTGGCAGCCTTCCGTGTTTTCTTGTTGTTGTTCTTATTTCTTCATCCTTTTCAGATTTTTAGGAGAAAAGAGGTGGGCTGGCTCAACTTATCTTGAGGTCAGATACAAAGACTGATTTTAAAACTATCTAGATATACAGAGTTGTAAATAAACCCCTACATATCACACAATCTTTCATTTTTTTTTTCCTGCTTGAGTACATACTCTTCCTCACTAATCTTCATTTAGTCTTACAAAGAAACTCAGAACACTTCTACCACAGATACTAAAAACTGATACATCTTTGGCTATTTTTCTCCATATTCAATTATGTAGATACAAATATGCCCACAACTACATAAAGTACCCAGGTATTTTAAGTCATAATTGTTTTATGAGAATGGGAAATTACAGCTTTTTTTTTTTTTTAAAGATTTTATTTATTTATTTGACAGAGATCACAAGTAGGCAGACTCAGGCAGAGAGAGAAGGAGAGAGAGAGGAGGAATCAGGCTCCCCACTAAGCAGAGAGCCCGACTTGATTCCAGGACCCTGGGATCATGACCTGAGCGGAAGGCAGAGGCTTTAAACCACTGAGCCACCCAGGCACCCCGGGAAATTACAGCTTTTGGTAGTCTACATTTCAACCAGCACAGTCTAGACGACTCTCAACCAGTACACCTCCAGAGAAACCTCCCCTCCCAAGTAATCTGATTTAGCTCGGAGCCCTTCTCTTAGGACCTGCAGACTACTGCACGATACTTGGCCGTGCCACAATTCATATGGCCATTCCTTCTGACAGCACTAAGGTGGTTTCCACTTTTGTATCTCTAACAAACAGTGTACCAAGAACCATTCTCACACATGTATCCGTACTTAAGGGGGTACTTTTATTCTAAAGCGTAGCCCCACATGTGGAAATACTGAATTAAAGAATATATTAAATTTTTTAAAAGAACATATTAAATTTTAATTAAGAGATCACTCTAACATGTTATAAGAATACCCTTCCTGCCATATCCACGATAATGTGTTATTTTAAAGTTGGTAGTCTTGAGGGGCACCTGGGTGGCTTAGTTGGTTCGGTAGCTGACTCTTGATTTTGGCTCTGGTCATGATCTCAAGGTCATGAGATCAAGCCCTGCATCAGGCTCTGTGTTGGGTGTGGAGCCTGCTTGAGATTCTTTCTCCTTCTCCGCCCACTCTCAACCCTACTCCTTCTCACTTCCTCTCTATCAAAAATTATTCTGATAAGTAGAAAGCAATATTTTAATTTGCATCTTTTCATCAATTTGTTGATCATTTGGATTTGCTCTTCTCTGAATTCTGTTTCCTTACTCATTACCCTATTCTTGTCTATTATCAGGTCCTTCCACATAATTGCAATAAATACATCATTTGTACTATATTTGCAAGGTGGGGAATGGGGGTGATTTTCCCTATGGTCTCTTCTGCTATTGAGAGAACTTATCTTTTCAAGTTGTTTTTCTCTTACAGCTTGTGCTGCTAGTCTTGGTTATAGAATCCTCTACTACTCTGGACCTTTTATGTCTTATTTCATTTGTTATTTTATCTTAATATAAAAATTCTAATTTCCTTTAATTATGTCAGTGCCATTCAGTAAAGAATATCCTTTCCTAGTGCATCCTTCTCATAAAAAATTATCACCATGTGTTAAATTCCTTTCTACTCAAGCAATTTTTAATGTTATTCCACTGTTCTCAGCACAATACTGTATTGATTATATAGAGTTTGTAGTACTGTATTTAGAGAATACTCTGAGTAAGCCAATTTCCTACTCAGCAAATTTTCTATCCAAGCACTTGTTCTCCATAAACCATTTCTTCCCATTTAAAAAATAACCATGTTGGGATCTGAAATGAAAAGGCTTTAAATGTGTACACTGAGTGACTTGATATTTATTGGTATTGAACTTTCCATCTTAGGACAGTGTAAGTTCATTTGTTCAGATCTGATTTTACGTTGGGAAAAACTTTGCTTTATTTTCACATATGTAGGTCTTATGCTTATCTGGAATTTATCACTAAAATATATGGTTCTGTCACTCTAAATTACTTTCATTTTTATTTCTAGATGCTTAGTGTGTAGTGCAGACCATTGATATTTGGGTATTTACTGTGTACCTACCAACCTTATCATATTCTGTATTTTACTAGACTGAGTTTCCTATGTTTAAAATTGCATCTCTCAGTAACGGGGTAACATCTTTCAATGTCTTTGCTATTTTTACTTTTCGTTTTACTAAGATTGTTCAAGTAGTATTAGATAACCTGGTTATTACTGAAACTGTACTAGTAACCATTTACTCTAAAATTTTACCTAGTGCCTTGAAATTAGTTTTCATTGGAAAGGACCTATGAAGTTCTAGCCCATCAGTAGAGCTAAGGAGTTATTTGGTGCTGGGAGGTGGGGCAGGGGTAGGGATAGGGTGGCGGAGTTATGGACATTGGGAAGGGGTATGTGCTATGGTGAGTGCTGTGAAATGTGTAAGCCTGATGAGTCACAGACCCGTACCCCTGGGGCAAATGATACATTATGTTAATAAAAAATAAATGAACCAAAAAATAAATAAAAGAATCTTCAAAAAAAAGTAGTAGTAATATTTGGTCCTCTACACCAAACATGAGGATGTAACGGATTACATGTATGAATTTCCTGTTCTTTATTTTTTCGTTTTTTTTGCTTTACAGTTTAACTGCTGTTTGGTGTCTATTTTTACCTTGTCAAAATAAGTGTCTTTACTCAGTATCTGTTCTTTCCTATCCTCAATCCTATTCACCTTTTCCATTAATACTGCTCTGACTGATTTTGTATTTTCTAAAATGGTAACAATGATACTTCATTTTAATGTCTCTCATTCAAAAGCTCTTAAAACCAGTTACAACAATGGCAATAAGCCATAAACAGGATCTAGCTTGGTTTTACTCTTCTAATTAGTCTCCTATCTGGCTTTAGTTTTGTCATCATTCTGTTCATGTTTAATATAATGATTAATATTTTAGTCCTTTATTCCTTTATGTTGTAATTTTTTTAAAGATTCATCAATTTCTTATTTACCCCTCCCCCTTATTAATTTAGACATTCTACTTTCTTCCATTAGTCACCTTCCTTTTCCCTGTTCTCGACCAATGATACGGCTCCATTCTTTGAAAACATTACATTCTTTGAAAAATTACAACTACTTCCATGAAGATAAATGGAGTTTTCCCTCTATGACCTTCTCTTTACCCTTTCACACCCCTGGTAAGCTCAGTGTGTGTTTTGTTTTTAATTTTCCCTCAACATTCCTATGATCTTCTTAGAATGCTTCCACTTCTCTGCCCACCCTTCTCAACTTTAAAGTTATCCGATACAGTTTACTTTTAGGTTTTTCCAGGAAAACTTAATGTGTCCCTATTTTGCACTTCAGTTACAAATTCCCCAGACAGCTCTCTCCATCCATTTAGGTTTAATTTCCAACTGCCCACACACAAATATGTTATGGTTTATGGTCAATATATGCTCTATCTTATCTTGAGCTTCCCCTTCAGTTTCATTTAGAATTTGGTTAGCACCTAAGTTATGTATGGGTCATTCTCTGAATTTATGCATATCCTCAAGCATCTTTCATATAGGCAGGTAAGTTACATAAGTTGGTAATAGGACTCTGGGACTCTGGTCCATTTCTCTCAGTAGTCTGTGGTTATCCCCATCTCCTCTCTTCCTGACTTGCAGATGAGAAAGCCAATGCCAGGCTGGTTCCCACCTCCCACTGTTTTCTAAAGTAAGTGGATTTTTTTTTCCTCCCAGGAGCCATCTATAGCCTTGGAGAACATATTTTTTTACCAGAATAGGTCTAGACCATAGGTCTTTATCAGGTGAGCCTAGACCTTAGTAAGCCATTTATATTTGCTGGCCCAGATCTTTCCTATGCTCAGGTCAAGAAGACTGTTTACAATGACGTAATTCTCATCTTCACTATTTTTCTTTTTTCACCATCACTAAAACTTGTTCCTTTCACTTCAGACCTCCGGGATCTACTCTCCCATTCTCCTAATTTTCCCTCATGATTTTTATCTTTTTAGCATCTTTTAATACTTCTGTAATTTGAAATAATTTTGGTACTCCATCTTCCAGAACACTAACTCAGGCCTCAGTAGTGACCAACTTCCCTTTTATTCACGAACTAAGTAACTGGGAATCACGCTTAAGATTTTTAGGTGCTGCAAATGAATCACCTTAGGTTTTGTTTTGTTTTTTGTTTCTTCTATTTTTAAGTATTTAACAGATCTCCTGCAGTAAAGTACTTCCCTCCCAATTTGTTGTGATTTCCCTTTCCTGGCTGCAGGTTCTCTTACATAGATTCTTATCTTTGCTGGTTCCAGTCTGGTGGTTCTCTGGTCTGGCTGCACATGAGATTCACTTGGGTGGTTAGGGAGTTGACAATTCCTGAAGTCTAGGGCCTATTAAATAATAATTCCTGGAGTAGGTACTCAGGCATCAATACTTAGGTCAATTGCCCAGGTTAAGTGTGACAACCAGAGCCCTAACTTAGTTCTAAGTCACACCCATGTGAGCTCTGAAGAGGTTATCAAGCTCTTGCTGAGAGCAGAGGGAAGCCTCTTTGCTTTCAAGTCTATCATCCTCTCAGGCACAAAAACATGGATGACCCAGTCTCAGTATTCAGCTTCCTCCTGGGCTTTTGGGGGTTAGAGACATCCAGCACATTTTCATACTCCTACTCCTAGTAACCTTCAAATCTCTGAAGGCCAGGCTTTTTCCAGGATCTCTTCGAAGATCATTATCCTGCGGTACCAATACTACTCCCAGAGCAAGGCTCAGATTATTTAGAGAAAGCCTCCATCAATTCTTTTCCTTGAAGCGCCACCCTTCAACTTGCTGCCCAAAGGTCCTTGTAGCTCAAAAGAGCCAGGTAACAAGGTTCTAAGGGAAAGAAAACATACCCAGAAATACCCAGACCTTCTATACCATCTGAGGAGGGATCACAGGGACTTTCATCTTTTACATTTCCTATGTTATAGTGAAGATCTACATACAGGTTATGTTCATTTAGGCAGTAAATCAGCAGCATTGGGGAAATACGGGGGAGAGGCCAGGCAGAATGGGAGGTCAGCTAATATTGAGCATTAGAATGCCAACAGCAAATTTCAAAGGGGAGGGAGGATGATTAAGCAATCAAGAAACTAGGAGAAAGAGGACTAATCAGAATGCCTGCAGCAAAGCCGAAATGATTTGCAAATAAATAAGCAGCACATTTATAGATTAGATTTGTATAACAAGGCTGTTTAGCAGAAAGTGGGTGAGCAGGGAGTGGACATTCTTGTAGCACTTCTAGCATTTGTCAACGTTGGCAAGTTCTGCTTGTAAGAACTTAATTTTGATATTTATGGATTTAGCAGTGTGTGTGGTACTCAGTAGTGAGATAATATACAGCACAACTTTTATGAGTAATTTTGCCTTCTAATCTTCAGGTGTAAATGTTTTTACTCACGTTGTGAGTCCCAGGTTTCAGACAGGATTACAACTGGTATTTTCAGATCTTTACTCCATGGGAAGTAGAGAGCAATCAAGCATCACCAGATTCCACTTTTTTCTATAGAAGTGGTTTTGTTTTCAAACTGATTTTGGCTACCCTCTATTCCAAAGAAAACAAATTTGAAATAAAAGCTCACACTAGAGAACACATGAAAGGAGAATCAAGATTGCTTATGACTCCATCTTCCCAGCCCAAATCATCCTCTCTGCTAAAAACCAGGTTGCAGGAGAATGAGGTGTTGGTGTCTCTCACAGCCACAGCCCCAGTGCTAGAACATGCTGGGTAAGGCTGCCTATATGCCTGGCATATGAGAAGTAACTCCCTTAAGAATGCACAGGACTATTTGGAAACAATTCCTCATTCCTCTAATATTCTCTGGGTAAGTCATTCCTAAAATAAAACTAAGCACCAGGAACAGCTCATGTTCTTACTAGTTGAGTGATTTGAGATATTTAACCTCCCTGTATCTCATGAAAGTTTCGCCAGGTGTCTCTTCCCATTCAGAGGCGTGATGTCACAAGGTGTCTCTCCCCACTCAGAGGGAAAAGCCAAAAGTTTAATTACCCATTTTTCATGCCATCTGACAGCAGGGTCAAGTATCACGAACTTACACACACCCTTTCTTGGGGCATCACAGAAGAGTCCATGAAAACTACAGGCCTACCTGCTATTTTATTACAACACTCATGGATGATGTGTTCTCCAAACTGTTGGACTCCGTGGCCAGATATATTACAAAGTAAGGCCCAAATTCCAGGTAAATCAATAGTCATTTAAGTTCAAATGGCAGTTAGCAACAGGCATGTCACCAACACCAACTCTGTATCCAACAGCCCATCTTTACTGTAACACCTGGTATTATTACTGCATCCATTTGCTTCCATATCCATCTCCCCCAACAGAGCTCCCAAAGGACAAACACACACACACCTTGTATCAACGTTAAGTCCCTGGTCAATTACAGGGCCCACTGCAGGCTCCCAACTATGTATCTGGGGCAGGGAAATGGGAGAAAATACAAACCTAACAAAGTAATCACTTTCTGGGAAATCTGACATTAGCAGAGGATCCTTCAGGATTATCTTCCACCGCCCACAGAAATTCGTATTAGTCTGGGGATGAGGCAATGCAGTAATGAATATGTGATCCACCCACCCCCCCAACCCCTCACTAGATACCTCTCAAGGTCCAACCAACAGCCTCAAACAACTGGAAAGGTGTTCGCACAGGCATGGCCCATCCAAAGAGGACAAGGAGTCCCTTACGAACAGTACTCAGGCTAGATGACAAATGTCCTTTGAGACTGAGCACACACTACTGAAGAATGAAAAAGTACAAATAACTTGAAGTAAAAATCTGCCCAGCCATTCAACAGACTGGAGCAACAGACATGGACAGAACCACCTTCTAAGTTAATAGGAAGTATTTTCCTCAATGACCCCTACTTTACAGTAACTCTTTACTGTAAATAATACAGGAAATAATATAATGTAAATATATTATGTATTATTTAATAAATTTTGTATATGTTAACATATAATAAGGTATTTTAATCTTATCTAATAACCCCCTTTGAGTGTACATTTTCTTACTCATGATGAAACTTAGTTCTCTAAAATTAGACCATCAAAAATTTTGCTGTTTGAAATCGTAATGATCAGAATGAAGCATTTATTTCAACTTTTGCCTGGAGGATCTAAGTCACTTGGACAAACAAATAAATCTGGTTTACAACACAGGTGCAGAACTTCAGAAAGGTCTATGGATATAGCACTTGACATCACTCAACTTTGTAGTTTCCAAGGAAATGGGACGTTGGTCCACTGTTAACCTATTTACACATCATCATGCTCTAAACCTATATCGCAAAGTTTATTTACATTTCCCCTAAACTTCACTATTCTCTAGAATCCTGTAATAACTCTGTATTTTCCTTTAATTGTTGAGAAACTGAGTGGTTCCTCTGCTGTGTCATCTCCTTCCTTGCAAAGAATAAACATGACTTTGTTGTACAGCATCTTTGTCCCTAATGGTTTTAGGCTGATCTGGCAATGGCGAGACCCTCGGGAAGGCTTTAGGTAACCACCCTTTCTATGACTGAGTTGAGCGTCTAGCAAAACTTATGGAGTCTGGTCTCCCCGAGGTCACAGGGCTCCACTTTGCCGCTTGTATTCGGTCAGACTTAGGTGGACTTGGTCTCCCCAGGGTTCAAGTCCTCAAACCATCACCACAATTAAGGAGTTGCCTGCTTCAGCAGTACAAGCAATCCTGTATTTCACGAGCCCTTACTCTGAAGGCTCAAAGCACCCTGGCTGTCATCACTGACCACAAAGGAAGAAGCAGAATTTGCCTGTGTCCCCGGCCTTAAGACACTCCAAGTCCACAAGTTCTCAGAGATGCAAAGTGTCCAATGGCAAAGGCAAGGAGATTGGTGTTTCCAGGTCCTCAGTTTGTTGCACTGGACCCATGTGTGACAAAGAAGGATGGGAGTGGAGGGTGTCATCTGGGCTGGAAGGATGTGGAACACCCGCTGTAGCATGGAGAGTCTACTCGGGACTTCACGTTTTTATAACCCCTTTTCTGTCTGTCAGAAAGGCTGTCTTACTGCTTTCCTAGCCCATGTCCCCTAAGGCCAATACATTTCAAGGAAGGGTTAGTCTCTAATTGGTTCATTTACTCCCAAGTCCCAGTAATCAGTAGTGAGAGCTCTTACTTAATTGCCTCAACCACTTTAGAAAGCACTCAGAAGGCAAGGTCTTACAGGGGATAACTGCAAACGAACAGAATATGCTCAACCACTTACTACAGAAGCATTGCAACCTAACCCCAAAACATCCTCGGTCTCCAAACCTACAGAACGTCAACACAAATCCCCCTGCTTCCACAGAAATGCTTTAACTTATAGCTAAAAATGTCTATAGATAAGTGTGTATATTCAATAAATCCCTTTCAAAATTTTTTATACATAAAACCTAGAAGCCCAAAGGAAAACATGGTAATTTGACAACGTAAGATTTTTAAAAACTTGTGCATGGAAACACAAAACAAAAACAAACCCAAAAAACACCAAACAAACAGCCAACAAAACAGAAAACACCACCATTTACGAAGGCAAACTGTGTGGGAAAGTATCGGCAATGCTAAGAGCTACAGAGCTCATTTCCTTAACAGAGCATGGACTTGACTACAGAGTTCATAGAAAATTGAAATGGCACTTAACCCATTTTCTTAGAAAAATAAACTGTAGGGTTACTAACGGGATGCCTGGGTGGTCCTGTCAGGAAAGTGCCCAACTCTGGGTTTGGGCTCAAGTCATGAGCTCAGTCAGAGTGGTGAGATCGAGCCCAGGGTCAGGCTCCATGCTCGGCACAGAGTCCGCTTGAATGCTCTCTCCCTCCCATGCTTGGGCACGCACTCTTGCGCTTCTTTATGGTAAGCTTTGAGGGTGCCTGGGTGGCTCAGGTGGTTGGGCAAGTGCCTTCAGCTCAGGTTATGGTCTCGGAGGTCCCAGGATCAAGTCCCACATCAGGCTCCCAGCTCCACAGGGTGTCTGCTTCTCCCTCTGACCTTCTCCCCTCTCTTGCTCTCTCTCAAATAAATAAATAAAATAATAAAACAAAAACAACAACAAAAAGAACCCAAAATAAATCTCTGGAAACAAAAAGGTATGGTGCCAAAGGAAGGAGGTAAAATGTATTCACATAAGAATAAAAAATCCTATCATGCAGGTTTTGGGGTTGTTTTGTTTTGTTTTCCCAAGAAATATAGATCCCAGTTTCGAAGTCTGCAATACGACTGTGGATTAAAAACAGAAGAACTGTCAGAGTAGATGAGCTTTCCCTTAAATGCAATTTTATTAAAGTTATTCTCTAACTCAAGAAAATGCTCCTAATCCTCCTACATCCAGTTTAGTTTTTAAAATACTGTAGAAACGAGTGTAAAAATGCAGGAAATAGAGCACTTTAAAATATCAAGACAAGGATTAAATGAACTCGTATGAAACATTTAACTTAATCTATATGAAACTGATTTTTTTTTAAAAGTATCTACATCTAGTACTCTGCCCTTCATTCTAGAAATTATAGTTCATGAATACCAGCTAGGACTGATATCTGTTTAAAGACAGCTCTTAAAAGATACTCCAATGTCTGACTAGTTCTGCTTAATTGAGCTGCTACTTGAAAATTCACAGGCAGAAAAAAAAAAAATGTAAGCCCTCTGTAGAAGCAAAGTCTCCCAGGAGCCCATCTCTAACTTTTCCTTGGCTCTCATGCCTGAACACTGAAGGATTTAGGAAAATCAACTATGAGCAAGTACAAAAGCAAGTGGGAGCACCCGAAGTAAAACAAAGGGGGAAACGGTACAAATCACTTTAAATGCTGAGCTCCAAATGCAGGGTTTCCACAGTGAAGGCAAAGGTGCCTCCATTTTACCTGTTCTTCAACACTGAAGACCATTTTGACCAGAGCAGAATTAAGTATGCTGTATGAGACTATTCTAGTGGAATAAGAAAGTATAAATGACCAACCTGTAATACAGAAAGTTCAGAGGCCGAAATTCTTACTTTTACATCACAGAGAAATTATTTCACATAAATTATTTTTCTACTTTGGTTTAAAATATTACCTAACTTTTAAACATTATAGAAACACACTGGGGAAACTAGAGATGGGGATGAGATGGTATAATGCAAATTCTCAAACTTTACTATGCTTGGTTCTTCTTTTGAACATTCTTCATCTCTCTTGGGTTATTTGATTCTCAATGTCAACTAAATCTTGAGTATGTTCTGAATTGGGCAAAGGGTAAGAGTGAAACACATAGTGAGATATACCAGCATAGTAAGTAACAGCATCCGCCAGGTTAACAACAGCTTTTCAAACACTATCTGGAGAAAAATTATACAGGATGCCATTACCAAGTACATTGTGATTTACCAACTTTATCAACATATTTTATTGCTATTTATTCTCCACATAGCAAGACGAAGAATTTTTATAAAAAGAGGCTATCTTGGAAACTTTCCAGTTTGAGTAAATTTTTAAATTAAAAAAAAAATGAACTTAGTCTAATTATAAACCACAATCTAAAGTGTGTGTTCAGAATTGAAGGCATTTAAGCTTTAGAAATTACCAAATGGGCTGATTAAACCAAATAAATGCATCTTTATCTCAATGTTATCATGAAATGATTTATATACATCTAATTATTTCTCAAAATCTGATGAAGAAAATACATTTTATATTCATGTGTGATGCCCTAAAGGAACTAAATCAAGTGGCTACGTTCATCTGTAAGCAAGAGCCCAAATCCCACGTATCACATTTGCCTTCGTATACTGAATATTAAAAAGAAATGAACCTAAAAAAAGCAGACTCAGTGTCTATCAAATAACAATCTTGTCCCAAGTGAAATGTATTTCCAAGTATACCCTTTGGGGAACAGAGATCACCATTCTTCTGGTAACAAACTGTAACAAAGAGTCCAGAAAATGTATCATTTTAAACTACCTTTGTTAAAATTCAATAGCCTTTATAGAAGCACCCATTAGATTCTCAAAGGTATTTACTAGCATGAAATTATGGATTTCAAGTAAACTATATCTGATGTCTTTCAAGCAGCTTATTTTATAAAGCAAAGACATTTAAACATAAATGGAGTGAACAAATAAATGTAGATCATTCACCCCAAGCCAGAAAATTAATAGGAAAGCATCTGGTCTCTTAAGATCAATGGATTACCCTAATAGCACCATGTTTATCTTATGTCAACCTCTAGTCAGTACAGGATGGACAGGATTTGCACATTTCCAGTGTGATTCTTGACTACATGTCTGAACAATCCATTGAATATTTTAGTTCACCCAAAGAGTACTGAGTGCAAAGGAAGAAACCTAGAAGCTATACTCTTCAGCCATACCATATACATACACTAAAAGCTTGCCTAAAAGCAGCAGAGATTCATGGTGTCAAGCGTGCAAAAAGATCACTCAGGCCCTTTATGATTTCCCATATCTTTCCACTTCCACTGTTTAAAATTCCTTGGTCCATCCCTCCAACCCCTAACCTTTGAACATTATTCTCTGACTGAAGTTCAGACATGGACCCCTCATCTTCACAACACCTTCAAGAACATCTATAAAAGCACTCTAACTCCACAGTCAAGCTTTAATGAAAGAATTATTTCCTTCCCTAACTCCTCATTTTAACTATTGAGAGTAAATAAGGTCAGAAGACACTATGAATCTCCGTGAACACACCATCCTCCTCAACTTAACCATCATTGCTTGTTCAAGGCTGTAGCTCACACTCCCTCAGGCCCTGGGATCAAGGTAATATGCTCCTCTCCTTGATGGAAAGCCAAAATAAGCATATAAATATCCCCACAAAGTTATCTAAGATAGGAATTACTAGCTGAAACAAGGATAAACTCTAAAAAGTAGAGCCACTGCTACCTACATGTTATGTATGGCCTCTGTCTCCACATCAACCAGACACATGTTCTTTATTACCCCAAATCCTACAAAGCCAATCAAAAATTAATCTTCACAAAGCTTTGGTCAATGCAAAATATTACAAAACCACCTTTCAAACCAAAGACTTGACAAGGATCTCTTATTAAAGTCATAAATTCTACCACGGCCTCCATCATAAGCTTTTTTGGAGACCCCATGGTACTGGGTCCCTAGAGAATTCCATTTTATTTTAAACTCTACTTCATGAAACTTGTTCCAGGAAGAAAATAAAAGAGCTACATTATGGGAGGAATATTTCAGGTTTCCTGAGCTCAACGATATTTATATAAACTTGTCTTAGAAAAATTCAAGCAGCAGGTAAGACAAGACAGGGAAAGAGAACTCTCCCCTTTACAGAAAGTACTCGATGGTTACTTTGGGCAGCTAAGTGTGCTGGGCCACCCCCCACCAAAAAAGCTCTCTATCAACAGCAAAGAGTACTAGACCATTCATCTGTTCAGGTGTAACCCACATTTAAGAAAAATGGTCTTCCTCTATGAAAATGCTGGTCACATTTTCAGTCATATATCTAATGGCTTTGTAAACTAAATCAGATTCAAGTTTCACATCTTCCTACCATTCGATGATTTAGCACTTAAAATACCAACCCTGAGACATTGCCAATTTATCTGAAAATATTAACTACAAAATAGTGGCCAAATAATTCAAGAAACTTTTTTTAGAGAAGACAAAAATGTTTTGAATATAGCTCATTAAGTAAATGCGTAACACATAGTTAACCTAAAGAATTAAAATGGAACCAAATTAAACAAAAATCTTTTCATCAAAAACTCTGAACAAGGAGATAAATAGAACAGTGGCACTTAAATTAGTTAACATAGGCCTAACACTCCAACTCTTTAAGAATATTCAATTATTCACTTTCTCTTCTAGAAGATTTGGTTTAATGCCTAGTACTTATTCACTTGTCCCCCAATTAATACATTTATTGGTGTAGGAGAAAAGTCACTGAAACTCAAAATCGGGGGAAATAAATCTACAGCTCCTGGCCATGCCACCTACAAGCCAATGAACCTTGAAAAAGTTGCCTTTGACTTCTCCACAGTAAATACAAAACACCTAATATTCCCTTATCTTGGGAAGTAAATACTATCACATGTAAACAGTGCCCCATAAATACCATTTATACAAAGATTATTTCTCTGTCTATAGTCTAGTTCAATACCTGGAATATATTACACAGTCTCAGTAAATGAACAGATACATGCAGAGCCATGATACTAGTTCTATTCTTGTTAAACATTTGATTCCCAGTATGAGAAATACTTTGATAAATGTGGTCATGTTGGAAAGTTTAACATCTCGAAGCACAGGGCTCAAGCTGTCAGAATAAGTGAAAATTTTTCACCTCACAGATTAATACTTTTTAAAAATTAGTATGTACCCTTTATAAACAATCATCAAATGCCAGGAAAATGATTCTTCAACTTTAACACTCACATAAGTCACCTGGGAGTTTTTTGAGAGAGAGAGCAGGGGGTAGGGGCAGAGAGACAGGGAGATGCGGGGCTCCATCCCAGGACCTGAAGTCACGACCTGAGCTGAAGGCAGATGCTCAGCCAATTGAGCCACCTGGGTGCTCCATCTGGGATTCTGGTTCAGTAGCCAGAAAGGACCTGAGAACCTACATTTCTATCAAGCACCCAGATAACAAGGTGCCTAAACCCACTACGGTTTATGCCAGGAATGTGCAGTTGGTTCGGTGTGAAAGAAATATCCTAGAGAAATCTATTAACAGATTAAATAAAAGCCATGTGATGATATTAAAGCTTAAAAGGATCTAAGTCGTCTTTTGCTAATAAAATGTTAAGCAAGCAAGGAACAATATTCAAGTTTCTTTATTTAGTAAAGGGTATCAAAGTGCAAATTCCTGCACAATATTTAACTGAAACATTAGGTAAGCTCCCATTTAGATCGGGAAAATGACAAGGACACCTAGTACCACTAATACTACTTATATACTGGAGATTTAAGTCAATGCAATACTACTACTAAAAAAAACTTGCATTTTTAGAAAAGGTTTGTCTTTACTGGAAATCAGATCTATCTACATGGAAGAGCCAAGAGAATTAAAAAAAAAAAACAAACAAAAAACGATTAGACTTTAGGAAGGATTTAACTATATAGACTTACAACAAAATTTAAGTCTCATAATAGAAAAAAAAATGTCTAAGTGTCAATATGGGTAAAATCTTAAAAGTTCCCAGACTTAATAACCTGAGTTATGGTTCTATTATGAAGAATCTATACCATGAATGCCAACTATCCCCCTGAAATTTCCCTATATACATATATATAAAAAGAGGCTAATTTAAAACTGACGCTGAATTTGTAATTCATCTTCAAAGAGGAGAAAGAAATAGATGCTCAAAGATCTCTTTCTTTTTATAACAAGCTGAGACCATTGCTGCCTCAGGGACTTAGCACTCCTTATTCTTTCTGCCTCAGATGCTCAACTTCATTTCTCTAACAGCTGGCAGGCCTCACTTGGACTTCAGCTCAAAAACTTCCATTCCTAATAGCATGGAGGTTCCTCAGAAAGTTGAAAATAGAGCTACCCTACAACCCAGCAATCACACTACTGGGTATTTACCCTAAAGATATAAACTGATCCGAAGGGGCACGTACACCCAAATGTTTATAGCAGCAATGTCCACAACAGCCAAACTATGGAAAGAAACTAGATGTCCATCAACATATGAATGGATAAAGATGATATGGTGTATATATATACAATGGAATACTATGCAGCCATCAAAAGAAATGAAAGTTTGCCATTTGCAATGATGTGGATGGAACTAGAGGATATTATGCTGAGCGAAATAAGTCAATCAGAGAAAGACAATTATCATATGATCTCCCTTATAGGAGGAATTTGAGAAGCAAAGTGGGGGGGGGGGTTGGGGGCTAGGGAAGACAAAAATAAACAAGATGGGACTGGGAGGGAGACAAACCATAAGAGACTCTTAATCTCAGAAAACAAACTGAGGGTTGCTGGGGGGAAGGGGGTTATGGAGAGAGTGGTTGGGTTATGGACATTGGGGAGGGAATGGGCTATGATGAGTGCTGTGAAGTGTGTAAGCCTGACAGTTCACAGATTTGTACCCCTGGGGCTAATAATACATTATATATTAATTTAAATTTTTTTTTAATAAAATAAATTTAAAAATAAAACAAAAAACTTCCTCTCCTGATTTCATCTAATGTAGATTTGCACACCCCAGGTGTAGGCCTAGCCCATTATAGATCTCAAACCATAAGGATCTTGTTTGTTCCCATCCACCTGCCTACTTTTTAGCACTTCCATCAGAACATAAGCTCCTTCACTGAAGAAATCGCATCTCATCATCTCCAAGGACTGGCATCATGTCTGGCACAGAGGTTTGTTCTTAGAAGAACATGTTCCTCAAAAACAGTTTTTTTTTTTTTAAACTATTAACCCTCCAAAAGTCTAAATGGTTGGTTAAATAGTTACACATGCTTACAATGGAATAACATACACCATTAAAACAACATTGCTGATGAGTGGTTAAGGGTAGCTGGTAAACTGGGACAATGCAGACCACAGTGCCCATATTGTGATCAAATGTATACATACAAAGGGATACAATTCTTACCATGACTACCTTTGATGAGCAATGTTTTTCATGTTTATTTTAATGTTGTTTTCATTTCTGTATTTCTATAACCATGGTTTCTAATAAGAAAAACCCAATATGGGTGTATTATTAGATGCATGTATTTTAAGGATATAGACCTCTTCACTCCCCAACTCCTTTATTACCTTATCAAACTGTTTATGATCTCAAACACGACAAATATTTACCAGGGAAAAGTCATACAGCTCAGTGCTGTCTACAAAATCCACTTAATCCCTTATCTTGCTGCTTTAAACAAATATAAATCTTCAGGGAAATAAACACATTGCTAGTATTTTGTGACAAGTAATCACAACCCGGGAGACCCATTTCTTTAACTTTGCGAGGAATAACCACCTCTCTCAGTTCCTGCCTGGGGAATGTAAGAGGAAGAGTAGGGAAGCCATCACTTTATTGTGGACTCTCACCTGGGGATGGGCAAGAATGCTGGATCGCTACCGCCATGCCAGAGAACATGGTGGGAAAGGACCAGCTGTATCAGAACCATGTATGAGAATGTACCTTTAACCACTAGATGGTGATCTTGTGGCTTCAGAGTCCAGGTCTCTGACATCACTGGTCTCTTCAAGGGGAAAATGTTGGCTAAAGAAGATACTCAAATTCATCCTTAAGAGTTGTATTAAGAAAGAAAACCAGACATTGTCAACTGAGAATTATGCACTTCAAACAGAGCAGTTTTAAATAACCAAGATTAATGCTTAAGTCCTGGTTCTTCTAGTACATCTACACTCAAATTTAACTGAGGTGGGGAGATGGATTACTTAAAAGACAATTCCTAGCCTTAGGCTTTCAGCTTTTGAACTCTGACCTGTTCTTTTTAGCCAGTCTTGAATGGGGGGAGGGGACCACTACCATGCTGACACTAAGTCTTTTGCTCCCAGTAACCAACAGCTGTATTCTAGCCAAATGATGGGAAAGGGCCATCAGTCCACGGTGGCCCCATGTTCCCATCCACCACAATGCTCTTGCCAGTCTTTTGACTGAGGATGGGACTGGACCCGAACTCAAAGTTTTCTTGGAGAAGTCGAGGGCAAAGCTTTAACGCTGACCCCGGCATTTCCTTTCCTTCCATCAGTGCACGGCACTGGCACAGCTCTTCTCTAGAAGAGAAGAAACAGTGAACATTCTTTAAACTTTTCGACTTCCTTGGAAATGGTTTTTTTATGTGAGGCACCTGGGTGGCTCAGTCACTTAAGCGTCTGACTCAATTTCAGCTCAGGTCATGATGGCAGGGTCCTGGGATTGAGCCCTGTATCCTAAGATTTTCTTCCCCCCACCCTGGCACCCTGCCCCCAGCTCAAGCTGTAAAAATTAAGGACTTTATAAAACAATGTTTGTTTGTTTGTTTTAAGGAATAAATTTTTAAAGAAAAAGAAGGTGTTTTTTTTTTTTTAAAGATTTGAGAGAGATTAAGAGAAAGAAAGCACAGAAGGGGGAGGGTGAGAGGGAGAAGCAGACTTCTCCTCCCCCCATCCCCACTTCCCCGTCCTTAGCAGACAGCCTGATGTGGGACTCAACCCTGGGACTCTGGGACCATGACCTGAGCTGAAGGCAGACACTTAACCAACTGAGCCACCCAAGCACCCTAAAATGACTTCTTGTATGACAAAACGAGGCATATCTCTAGGTATTTGCGCGCGCGCGCACACACACACACACACTGAATTGGAATATAAACACAACCACAGGAGGCTTTTTAACAGGCACAGACATAAATTGAGTTATCTTTCAGGAAAATTTGATGTAATAGAATATCTGCTCTGAAATCCTGTTCAGATGAATGGCTGACAGTTTTAGAATCATTGATAGTTTCAGTTAAAGCCAAGAGATCGATTTACCATTTTCATAGATTTCTTCTAATGGCATTTTAAGGAAATGCCAAGCATTTTTGGTTTAACTAGATACGGTATTGAGTCAATGAAGCAGAAAACACATAAGCTTTTCTTAAACTTCTGAATTACTGTGACTGGAGGCTACTACTATAGGTTACAATAGAGATGTCCCCAGGACACCATGTACCATGAAGGGTCAGTTTCCCTGTATTTAATGACTGGACTGACATACCTGAAATTCTTATACACCTGATAGGATTTTTCTAGGTCTTGCCTTGAAGTCAACTATCCTTTTTCCCCCTTATAATCCCTACACTACCTCTACAAGTTCTTGTCACTTACTCACGGTTTCTAATACACTTAAACTAGAGAAGTATGATAGAACCTTATGGAAAACAGCAAGTAAACCCGAGGGATCGGTAAGGAGCATTCTTATCAAAAGCTTGTGTACTTCAGGAGGACTTTGTTTTATTTAACAATGTCATCTAGTTAGTATTAATAGTAGTTAACAATGGAACATCCAGGCCCAGTTTCTTGAGGGCAAAAGCTACATGATTCCTCTTTATTTCTCCATAGCTAAGACCCAGCACAGGGACTTCCTAAGTACAGGAGATACTTAGTTTCTTCTTCCTCTTTCCAGAGTAAAACACAATTTATCTGAACCTAATTTTAAACTGTGGAGGCAGAAATCAAAACCCTCCATACTTCTTTCCAAGTATAGTCTTCCAAATCTTTTATCCCAACAGGTCATAAGCTTCTTCCCTGGTTATGTATGATTCAAGCAATTACCCTATCAGGACAGGTATCAGAAGAAGCCACAACAAAAGGTCTCAGAATTACCAAGGGCTGATGAAAGCCAACAATGCCAAGTGGCAACATTACACACTCCAGAGTTACAAAGAATAACAGAGTTGCAAGTTACAATTCACCTCTCACCTTAAAGACTCTTCCCCAAACACAACAAAACAAAAAGAGGAAGAGAAAAAAATATGTATATGGATAACTACGGATTCGCTGCAGCCCTTCCCCTGCTTAAACGTGAATGGTGGGATAAAGGGACACAGGCACAATGACCCAGAACACTAGCTCTTTTGGGAGGTTTGTTAGGTTTTGACATGTGAACTCTCCAACAAAGCAGTACTTTCTTCTTTAAGTCAAAGTCATGCCTTTTTCTCTGTAGTATTTATGTTAGAACACTGGATATGCCAACTGTTGCCACAGGATCCTTTCTGAAAGTATAATTAAGACCTACTAACCCCAGTGACGTCGGGTTTTCAGATATTCTTATTGTGGCAGAGCCACGAGATGGAAAACTTGAACTGTCAGAAGCAACTCATAATGTAGGTCATTTAAAGATTCATAAATCAAAGCTACAAAAATTTGTCCCACGCTATTGTTCCTAAGGATGTAGAAGATTAGTGTTCCCTTCTGAGTAAATAAATCACTTTTGTGACCATCTCAGTTCTACACTGAAATAAATTTGCTTAGAACTGGCAATAAAAATTTGACCTGTCATTTCTTTTCCTACTACTGCACCCAAACGAAAAGAAAACACATATAACAAAGTGTTCTGATTGGGAAATAAAGGCCAAAATCTAGAAAGTATTGCCTAATTCCCCCTAGTGACTTCACTATATTGGCAAGGACAATTAATGGATTTATAACATAAATGGTGCTTTAACACAGACTTAAATAACTTCATGTGTCTATAGCGTAAGTTTCCATCCAGATTCCTGTCATCCATTAACAGCAACACTAATGATTTCTTTCTCTTGCAGTTTACCTAATACAGAAATTTCAGTGAATATAACACAGATTAAACCATGACTTCCTTAAGTTAGCACTAAGCATTTTTGCCAAAACTATCATGACCTTTTCCTCACAGTTAACATAGTTATACCTAAGTCTAGCAATCTGTTTAGCCTGTTATTTGAAAATTGCCCATCTTTGCATTTTTATTGCAGAGTAGTTAACTTACGGTGTTATGTTTTAGTCTACAGTATAGTGACTCGATTCCAAGCATTATTCAGTGCTCCTCAGACGTGGACTCAATCCCCCTCTCCTATTTCAACCATCCTCCCCTCTTCCCCCTAGTAACCATTTTATTATCTACAGAGAAGAGTCTGTTTTATAGGTTTATCTAAAGATGGGCAATATTAGGAAGTAAAGTAAGTCAGTTGGAAGTTTCATTCCCAACCAAGGTTAAAGACTGTTCATTTATGGAGAAGAGGGAGAACATGTAGGACAGCTGACCTTCTACTGCCCCTTGGCTCCAAATCCACATTTTGCCTACTCTTAGAGAGATGACCACACAGAAGTCTTCCTCCTTTGCAGTGAACATGGCATTAAATGGTAGGTGGAAGACGCTGGTGGGACACTGCAGGAGGAAGGGGCATTCTTCCCTGGTTCCAACCTGTCTTGGTTCATGGCTTCTTGGTCCTATTCCCCAACTGTAAGCAGTGTGAACAGGGAACACAGTGCTCTACCCCAGTTGTATGCCCCAAACTTTGGCCCAATGAACACTCTACTACAGTCCTCAGCCCTGGACATGATACACCCTAGGCCTCACTCCACTTGGCCAGTGGGCATGCTTCCATTGCTAGAATCCTTCTGCCTCCTTCTACCATCTGGGCACATCTGAGCCCCTAAGAAGCATTCCCTGTGTGCCAGACTGAAGCTGTTTCTAATCTGGAGGGGTAGTATCCCTGCTTGCCTGGCAAACATGGACCAGCATTGGCCTGGACAATTCCATAAACTTCTCATCCACTGTGGACTGTAACATACTTCCTAAAATGAGCTCTCACTTCTAGCTTTGGACAGGGGGCTCCCTTCCTAACTTTGTTGCTTCCTCAGCCTATTAGGTTGTTAAAGCTGCCATAACACCACCACAGACTGTCTTGAACAACAGGAATTTGTTTTCTGGTAATTTTGGAGGCAGAAGTCCAGGGTCTAGGTGTCAGCAGGTTTAGATTCTTCTGAGGCCCCTCTCCTTGCCTTACAGATGTCTGCCCTCTTTCTAGGTCTTTACATGATCTTTCTTCGAAGCACATGCATCCCTGGTGTCTCTTATGTCCTCATCCCCTCTACTTATAAGGACACCAATGAGACTGGATGTAGGCCCACTGTAACAGCCTTATTTTAACCTGGTAACACCTTTAAAGAACTTATCTCTAAAGAAGATGACATTCTAACATACTGGGGTGATTAAGATTTCACCATATGAATTTTGAGGGAGCACAGTTCAGCCTATGACACTTGGATGGGCTCATGTATCCCATTAAGGTATCATTTAAAGTTCTGTTTACTCTCTTTGTGGTAAAGCGTTAATCTCAGTAAGCTTTTCTTGTTCAAATTACTTTTCAAGTTTCTGCCTCCAGATTGAACCCTTTGATACTTGCTTGGATGGTGCGGTCATGTTGGGACTGGAATCCCTACACTCTACATTCATGTTTAACTGCACCATTCCTATGGTTACGTACCTTTATGATCTAGAATTAAGTATAGTTTTACAGAATTCTAGTATTGTTCTGTTGACTTCCCTGCCACTCATTCTTAACCATCAAGAGAACTTTACTGATGAAGGTCCTGGAGCATACCATTATGAAAATGAGTAGCAGCAGCTTCAGCTAGTGCTAAAGTGACAAAACCTAACAGTTTGCTTGATATTGGACAAGAATGCTGATACTGGGGTATTGTTTTGAGGGATACGGAGTTTGAGATTAAATTTCTTAGATTGAAACTGAAGTTCTCATTGTAAGTATAAAGCAAACCAAATTCACAAAGCTCTGAATGCAGGCATACTATCCACCTGACATTTTCTGAAGCCCCAGAATCTGCCACAAAAATGTTCTGTTTCAGTAAAACTAAAATACTGGATAAATTTATGAAAAGCAGTATTTCAAGAACTCAGTCTTGGCACGAGGGGTGTTCATTAGTACTGGATTATGGTTTCTATGTATTTTCAGTAGAAAGGAAAGCTAGGTTTACCTTTAACTTTATATAGAGATGGGAATTTGATACACAGGCATGCATACATACATATGGAATTTGATAACTCCAATTTAAGTTTAGGACCTCTGGTTACTTATATTCTTAGAGAGGACACTGATGGACTTCTCGAATACTTGGCAAGTCTCTACCACCTTGCCACCAAAACAAGGCTGTGTCCCTTTAATAAGGCATTAAGCTGTTTCACATGGTTTCTGCATGAATGTTGTATAGTTCATACCAGATTTTTTTTAATGATTTTATTTATTTGACAGAGAGAAACCACAAGTAGATGGAGAGGCAGGCAGAGAGAGAGAGAGGGAAGCAGGCTCCCCGCTGAGCAGAGCGCCCGATGCGGGACTTGATCCCAGGATCCTGAGATCATGACCTGAGCCGAAGGCAGCGGCTTAACCCACTGAGCCACCGAGGCGCCCTACCACAGAGATTTTTAACTAAAAATTTCAAATGACGGCAAGTGTCTAAGAAATGCTTCCTTGCATCTCAATATGAAATAAGGTTGTAATGTATTTTAAAATACCCACAAATATCAACTATCAAGTCATGAAAAGACACGGAGGACTTTTAAATGCATAGTACTAAGTGGTGTTTTTATACACAGAGATAAAACATCCTTGGAAACCATGGTTTTATTACATTCCCCACTGCTAGGCAAGACTACTCATTAGGGAAATTATTTGCTAAACTGAGCACACCCTTATTTATTCAACCACTTATATCAATTGTTGTTGCTTTTTCCTCTTTTAAAGATTCTAGTATTCTAGGTCCTCAGCTAGTTGGGCATTTCCCTTATTTCTCCCCTTCCGACCCCAATTCACGAGAGGAAGTAAAGTCCTCAAAGACTAAACGCCCTACCTGTGCCAGTGTTCCAGAACCTGCACTGGGTCCTGGCGGAAGAACCAAGCAGCACTCAGAGACCTTGGAGGATGGGAGGTTTATTGAACACCAGTGGGCTCAGAGCAGGTAGTTCTCCGAAGGTCTGAGCCCCCAGCACAAGCAGGGAGGGGAATTTATCCCCTTCTCCTTCCACATACTTGGTAGGAAAGAACCCAGAAGGGCTTTGAGACAGGGGCTAGACTTCCCTTGCTGGTCTGGTCGGCCATCTTCGAGTGCAGTTTTTCCCTATCACCAGTATCTTGCTCAGGGATACCTGGTAACACGCCAGTTCCCCATATGTATGATGCCATACATCCATGAATTAGGACTAGATTCCATGAGCTATTCAAGAATTTTCATGATATACTGACACAAAATAGAACTTCACAAAAACGGAAGCAGCATTTACTTCTAGTCAGTTATAGATCTAAAATACTGAACAAATGCTAAAAGCTAAAAAAGGTCTCTCAGATGGTAAATGTTGTAGGGAAAAAAGAAAACTGGTGTAAAAGAACTTTTTAATGTGGGAATTGCAAGTATGAACAGTCTATGAGAATGGGTGTGGAGGGCATCATCTTTATGCTATCCAATACCTTATTGTCTTCAGGATCTCTCCCCAGTACCCAGCACATACTATCTATTCAGTTAATATTTCAATCCTTAGCATCTTCCAGTTATTGTAGTTTGGATGCTAAAAATATCTAGTTCCAGGATGCCTGGGTGGCTCAGTCAGCTGGGCAGCTAGCTGCCTTTGGCTCAAGTAGTGATCCCAGGGTCCTGGGATCAAGCTTTATTTTAAATTATGGTCGCTTTATTTTTTTAAAAAGATTTATTTAACAGAGACACAGTAAGAGAGGGAACACAAGCAGGGGGCCTTGGGGGAGGGAGAACCAGGCTTCCTGTTGAGCAGGGAGCCCGATGCAGGGCACTGTTTAATACAGAGAAAACCTAGTGGTTATTTTCAGCTCAATCTACTGTTTGTCAACTGCTCCTCGGACCTCAAAGCTAGAAATCAAACCTTCTGGTCTTACATCCAATATGGAACACAGCAGGAAAATACAGGAAAAAAGAGACGAAGGTCCTACCACTTCCCGTTCTTCTTCCACTCAGATTTTAAAGCAGCAGGTAGGAGGAAAGATTTTTCAAAGTCAACATTAGAGAAAAGCACAAGCTAATTATGTCTTTATCTGTACTAAGTCCCTTTTGACCCTCCCTGCAAGATGTAAATCAATACCTGCATTTATAGGGTTTTTCTTCTCTTCCTACTCACAATTAAAAAACAAAGTAAAATCACGAATAAGAACGCTTTCATTTTCTATTCAAGTCCAAGCTCCAAATTATATCAACAGCCTATAATAATCATATTGCTTAATTATGCTAATTTGTGATAATTACATTTAAGTCCTTTCGCTAAAATGTTATTGTTATATAACGCATCATCTCTAGCTGTTAACCATAAATAAAGTGTTTACACTTCTACAGTCACAAAAACAAGCAAAACCACCATCACCTGTAAATTACCTTGCTTATTTAGGTTAAGAACCTTTTCAGATCAGAAATTCTCTTAAAAACTGAACTTTAACATCAAGAAGTTTGACTTGAGTAAATGCCTGGAAAAGCATGTAGGCTATAATACCGTATTCTGACAACAGCACTGCATTAAAACTGTACAGTGTTAAAGAACAACTTTGTCTCAGTTACTTTTCAGAGATTTGGTAATAACATTTTAAGTGCTGCACAAAAACAAAGCAAAACTAAAAACATAAGCTGGGTAAATTGGGTAATAATGGGAAATACTTAAGTAACTGAGGATCCTTTTGAAGTTACAGATGTACTAGCTTTCCCTTTCCACGCCCCTCCACCTCCCCCCAAAGGCCATCCCCTCTGAACATTGAAAAAGGAGTATGGCCCCTAAAAATGGGAAGCAGGGTGTTGAGGACACTTGTTATTAGCAGCATTGGGTGTTGTTATATGTGATGAATCACCGTTTCTACTCCTGAAACCAATAATGTACTATATGCTAAATTTAAAACTTTACAAGGGAAAAGAAAGTTCGGGGCGCCTTTGACTCAGGTCCTGGCATCAAGCCCATGTTGGGCTCCCTGCTCGCTGGGAAGGCTGCTTCTCACTCTCCCACTCTGCTTGTGTTCCCGCTCTAGGACTCTGACAAATAAATAAGAAAGGAGGGGGGAGAGAGAGAGAGAGAGAGAGAGGAAGAAAGGAAGGAAGGAAGGAAGGAAGGAAGGAAGGAAGGAAAGAAGGAAGGAAGGAAGAAAAGGTCACTAGGGAGAAGGGAGGTCTGACCTAGGTTTTTTTAATTTTTATTTAAATTCAATTAATGTATAATGTATTATTGGTTTCAGAGGTAGAGTTGAGTGATTCAGTCTTATAAAATACCCAGTGCTCATTACATCACATAACCCCCCCAACGTCCACCGTTACCCCATGCACCCCCTCTACTACCCTCCAGCACCCTCAGTTGCTTCCTACAATTAAGAGTCTCTTATGGTTTGCCTCCCTCTGGTTGTCATTTTTTCTTCTCTTTCCCCTAGGATCCTGTTTTGTTTCTTAAAGTTTTAAAAGTAATGTTATCCATGCTGGCTGTTAATAAAAAGGTTTTAGGTTAATAAAATAAAGGTAGGTTTTTTTAGGTTAACAAAATAAAGGTATAGAGATTTCCCATAGAAACCCCCTATCCCAATAAAGGCACAACCGGCCTCCTCATCACAATCCTCCCGAATAGTGTATTTGCTACAGTTGATAAGCCTACACTGACATCATAATCATCTAATGGCCTTCATTTGCCTGAAAATTCATGGTTGGTATTATCCAACCTATGATTTTGGACAAATGTATAGTAATCACGTGTACCCGTGATTAATATTTTCACTGCCCTAAAAATCCTGCTCTCTGCCCATTCATCCCTCCCTTCCCTATCCCTAACCATTTATTTACTTTCTCTCCAGTTTTGCCTTCTCTAGATCATAACTGGAACCATACAGAAGCCTTTCCAAATCTGTTCCTTCACTTAGTAATACACATTTAAGCTTCCTCCACATTTTTCATGGCTTGATAGTTCCCTTAAGCAGTGAATAATATTCCACTGTCTAAATAAACCAACTTATCCACTCACCTACTGACCACCACCTCGGTTGCATCCATGTTCTGGAAATTATCAATAAAGCTGCCAGTGTGAACACAAGTTTTCAAATACTCTGGGCAAACACTGATGAGTACAATTGCTGAACTGTATGGGTAAGAGTTATGTTCTTTTTCTAAGAAGCCATCAAACCGTCTTCCAAAACAGCTGTTCCGTTTTATATTCTCGCAGCCACGGCAGTTCTTGCTATGCCCCATCAGTACTTGGTGTTGTCTATGTTTCAAGTTTGGGTCATAAGGTTTGTACTGAGAGCTCATGGTTTTAATATGCATTTTCTCCAGCTTCAGTTTTGAAATTCCTTCATTTGTGTGTGTCTAGGGACATGAGGGCAAAGCTAGTCCTATTATTCCCATTTTAAAGCTTAGTAAAATGAGGCTGAGGAAAAGTAAGCCCAAATCACACATAGCTAGCCTGTGGAACCTGGTTACAAGGTCTAACTACATCAGGCTATTCTACCAATTAATATGCTGTTAAGTGTTTTGAAAAACAAGCACAGAATATTCTAGGTGGCAATATCAGCAAAATCCTCAACAGACAGGAGACATACTAATCCTAATACACAAGCAAAATGACAGGAAATCTTCTCAATTTAGTGAAGACTGAAACAAACGTACAATTTTGAAATATCCAATGAAATACTCTAAGCAGTTTTTTTTTTACATTTTTTATTAACATATAATGTATTATTTACCCCAGGGGTACAGGTCTATGAATCGTCAGGCTTGCACACTTCACAGCACTCACCATAACATGTACTCTCCCCAATGTCCATAACTCTAAGCAGCATCTTAACAGCACCACTGTAACCATAATGGTGTCAATAAAAACTAGAAAATCTCTATTATAGGGCTTAGCAAGCTTTGTTGGTCCTACCAAAATGGTATTCTAGTATTAACTGTTTTTTTTTTATTAAGACCCATATACTTTATTATTATTTATGTTTTAACCTTAAAAATGTATAAAAAATCATTCCATAAGATGAAGTAAAAATGACTAACATTTAACATACAATAATATATTTTACATGATATACTATATGGTATAAAAGAGTACTTCTAAAATGTGATATTCATATAATTTACATTTTAAAAATTATGGTTTCCAGATTTTTTTTAATTTTTTATTTTTTGTAAACATATTTTTATCCCCAGGGGTACAGGTCTGTGAATCACCAGGTTTACACAATCAAGTATATTATTCACCACATACCAAAAATTTTATGAAGTTAAAACTTGGGTCCACAGTTTTGTTGGGACATAGCCCTGCCCATTCATTTGCACACCAGGACTGCTTTTGCATTGCAAGAGTTAATACAGAGACACTATGACCCACGAAGCCAAAAATATTTAGTATTTATACCATAAATACAAATTGAGTTATTTTATTGTATGGTTTTGAAGATAGTCAATGTTTCACTATTTTTATTATAAGCTCCTGTGAATCAAGAAACTATAATGTCTGTTCACATACAGTTGTCATCTTATTAAGCTGATTGTATTTTGGTTAATGAAAACCACCTTTACACACTTGATTCAGGGTCTGTGCACTGTAAGGAGCGAGTGGGAATTATTCCTAGGTCGATCCCACAGAGCTTTTGCACAAAGCTTAAAACTCAAATTAGAAAGCATGAAGGAAAATAAAACCGAAGCTGGTCGTTTTTAAACAGGCAAAAGCCAAGATGTATTTAAGATGTAAGGAAGGCTTAAAACAAAACAAAACAAAAAAACCACTTCTGCATAGACTTTGCAACATAGCTACAATAAAATGGTTTCAATAGGTTACTTCTGCAACTCATTAAGTTATTCCACACATCATGTATGCTTTCCTTAATCAAAAGTGTTAAGACTATCTGCAAAGCTCATCTACTAAACATGTCCTCCTAAACTAACCCAACATGCTAGCTAATTTTCTTCTAGAAAGGAGTGTGCTCAAGGTCCCATACAATGCTCGAGAATAAACTTCAAATGATTACACTTTGACCTCACATCTGGAGAAACTGCTGATCTCACAAAGCTGTACCCCAGCAAAGTTCCTCTACAATTTTTAAACAAAAGATCAAAACATTAACCCTCTTTTAGAAATAAAATATGTAATTCTAGATGTTATTCCCTGGCTGCAGCGTAAGCAAGGAATATTCTAGGCAGGTCAGACCACAGAGCAATGCAACAGAAATAGACCTCAAAGGGGAAAGAAAATGAAAAACCTGCCATAACTAATAATGAAAAATGACAATTCCTAATTCATAATACATTCCAGAGCATCATTAAAACTTGACAAAGTAAACACATTAGAATAAATTCACCAGTTCCTGCATGATTATGGAGCTATATCAATTACCACCTCTAACCCACCAGTCCCTGATAGCAAAGTTTCCTTTCATCTCTCAGACAGCCGCTCTAATTGCATTCATTCTGCTTAGGAATTAACCTAGTTATTGTTAGAAGATGAATTCTACTGTCTCAAAATGAAGTACTACTTCCTAAATTTTTACATTTTATTTAGCTTTCGAAGATTTTTTTTTTTTAAATCAAGGAGTGTGCTCCAAACTATTCAATCCTTTTCAGGTGAGAAACACCTGATGCTCATCTCACAGTGAGGTCTTAAATGCACAATACTCTATTTCAAGGAAGAAGAGGCGGGGGTGGGGGGGCTTCCCTTGTCTCAGTTTCCCCCCACTGTAAAACAGCTAGACTAGAACCTAACTCCTAAGCTTGAGGTATTAAATGACAATGATGTACCTTGTTTAAACACCATCTTAACATATAAACGACTAATAGATTCGGATACAACCATGATGTCTCAATACTGGGAATGAAAAAGGAAACCAGTCAGGTAATAAAGTTTTAAGTTGTTAGTATAGTCCCTTTCTCCCACTCTCCTAGATAGCTCTCCTCTAAGAGTCTCAAGTAAAACAGTGCTTCTGATTTTGAGATATGCATACAAATACCTTAGAAATCCTCTTGAAATGCTTGGGGTGGGGCTAGAAATTCTGAACTTCTAAAGGTAACTGTCCTCCATGTCCACAGTCTGAGCAGCAGGACTTTCTAACTATGGATGGAGATCAGTTGCAATTCAAAGTTATTTTCACTGCAAGATATAGACTCCACCAAGTGCGTTCACTCAGTAATTTTCACAAAATAGAACCTGTGACAGACTTAAGCTTTGGAGCTGGGTCTCTGAAAAAGTCTCTTCCCCACTTTGCACCAGGTTCTGGCTTCTTTTTTTCTACCCAGGTCCCTCACCATCTACTCTGCTAGGTGAATAGCCTGTCCCTAGAAGGGCAGAGGTGGTTCAGGGTTTTCAAAAAAGCACTCTGAAGTTTTGCTATACCTCCCCGCTTGCAAAGCTCCAGTTCCACACCTGATCTTCCCAAACACTGTGACTTGGACAGGCAAAAGGCACTGGTTTGCAACTACTCAGTCCCAACCTACAAATAACTTCTTGTACTCCTAAGATTTTCAGCTAACGAGTTACTGTAACAGCCATGTAACAAAAATTAGGTTGTGATAATACAAGTAATGGGGGGGGGGCTATTTCTTTCAGTGTATCCTTCTCACAGAAAGCACAAGATAAATGTTTCTTACCATTCCTAGTGCATCAACAAGATCAGCAAGGGGAATTCAAGAAATTTGTGCAAGGATATGTAGCTAAAGAAATATTTATAACACCTAGTAAGTGTTCATGCTCTTAATCGCACCTTGAAAAACCTTCTGTACAAGCACTGAATTTGAACCACTAGGCAATGTCAAAGTGCGTTTCTCAGTGCTTTGCCAGCAGAAGGATAAACTTGTAGAGTTCTGCCACTCTGATAGTTAAAACAAGGAGAGGTCATTTCTTCCTTAACAACTGCTCTTCTATGTTTAAGGGCCACTTTTCTCTTACCCTTTTTTCTTTTAGATTATTACTTTCAGTTTTTAGTAGCTGCTTACAAATCAAGATTAGCCCTTATTCTGTGGGACATGTAGTGAAGATTTCTAGTTCGTCTGATTATTTCAACCTCGCTTCTAATTTTTGGCAAAGGTACTAACATCTTAACCACCTCTGGGTCTGACTCTTGTATAGGAATGTTTCCTCCCCTCCTAAGTGCTTGGACTATTTCATTTTCTGTGTTCAGAATGTATTCCTGTGCATTATGTGAGGAACAAATCGAACTTTACCTTTTTCCATCTGGCTATCAAGTTGTTTCAACACTATTAATAAGTCCATTTTTTCCTCACTGAGTTGATATGCCCTCCTTTTCATACACTAAGTTTTATGACCAATGAACTATAGACATACTCCAATAAGCAAACAAACAATGCAGGGCCCTTCGAGTGTTGACAGAAAAGTTCAAAGTAGAAAAATAGCAAGAATAGCTAGAAAAAGTACCGTAATTGGGTGAAGGGGAGGATTATCCCACCCTCGTATTACGTATTGATTCCCTAGAATTAAAAGTTCTCATAAATTGGCCAATATTTACACTTAATCCAGAAATCCCATCTCTAGTGTATTCCAAAATACATTCATGAATACAAAATTACAAAATAACCACCGCTCAAAAACCGTGTCATTATCTGTAAGAACAAAAAACTATGCTTTACCCATGCAATGATAAAGAGCTCTAAGAGACTGGTCTACAGATCGATGAACACAGAGCGATCCAGGAAAATTAAACAAAAAAGCATGACAGACAATCTTTCAATAGGATTCTTTGTAAGTGGGAACAGCAAGGGATCAAAGTTAAAATGGACATAAAATGTATTTCCAAAGCAACAGAACAGCAGCTACAACAAATAAAAAGCATTGACATGGTTATCTAGGGAGAGAGGGAGGGAACACCACCGAAAGGAAGACTGTGTGGATATACCTTACCCTATAGTTTAGCTTTGGAAACAAAGTTTTGTGTTTTTCAATGAATCTGTGTTCAATTAAAATGTTTATGGAGGTAACTGCAGGATCACACACAGCTGAAATAAAGAAGTGCAATGTCTGGTTTTTTTCCATGGTAATAATTTGCAAAGCTAGAGTGATAATAAAGCCAGTATACGGACCCTGACACAATCCTCTAACTTAGATTTCTCTCGCTTTGTGTTCCTTGCATATGAACATTAGGTCATAAATGATTTTGTCCTCAGTGACGGTTCCTGTAATTCAACACCATCGATACAAACCAGTGAGGATTCTTCACACTGCCTGCTTAGACCACCACCCCACCTGGTCCTAATGCCGTGAAAGCTAATCTCTGATTTCCAGAATTTTATCCTTCAAGTCGTGTTGTAAAGCACATTTTTGCTTCTGGGAAAAATGTACTTTTCCTTATTCCTCTCATGAAGTAGAACTAAAAATTGTGGGTATCATATATAAAAATAAGGACCAGAGTATTTAAGAGAAAAAGGCTGGAAACCAAGAAACACTGGTTGGTTCTGCCTCATACATTCCTGATTTGGAGCCGAAGACATAGGATGCCCAGAAACACCAATAGGTCCAAACAAAAAGGTTTCTCCACCTAACAAAAAACTAGCAGACAGGCCACTTAAGATGATTCAAAAAAAAAAAAAAATTTAGACCATAGCCACTCTATTCCAAACACACACACTCTCAAAAATAAGACACCAAGAAAACCCCACAAAACTACCATCTTTACACCAAAACCGCCTTATCTTCACCTGTGTCAGCAAAGGTCAAGTGGAAGCCTAGAATTCTACTTTCTCTAGAGACTAACACTTTGAACACACCTGCCTGGGCTGTGCCAGAGACTGCCAAGTAGCGAAAGAAGCTAGGATTATGGTCCCTGGGGCAGTAATGAGCACTCCCCACTCCCCTCCTAGGTCGCTGGAGGCAACATGGGGAGTCTGGAATTCAGCCCCCACACAAGGTGGCATCCCTCCCATTTAGGTGGGGACAGAGGAGGGCTAGTGGAGACTGAAGACTTTCACCATCACCCAGTGGGAACACCGTGGGGTCCAGGAAGAGAAGGAGGAACAAACTCCACTCCAATCAGCAATATTTAAGAGTCTATTTGCAGGTCAACAGCTTGAATAAGAACATAGACTTCTATCTCTTCCTGCCAGTGATGAGGCAGTTCCCCCCCACACACCACTTTGCTCCTACCAGCAGCAAACAACCAGTTCGAACACAAAGTTTAAGAAACACCCAGAGTTTCTGATACAAAAATATCTAGGTTTCAATAGGAAAACCATCATAACCAAGACCCAAGAATATCTCAGACTAAATAAGGAGACAATCAAATGTCAACACTGAAATGACGAATGTTAGATTTATCGGACAAAAATTTTAAAATGGCCATCATTAAAAGACTTCCTAAAAACAATTACAATTGTTTAAACCCCACAAAAAAAAAAAAAAAAAAAAAAAAAAAAATAGAAAGCCTCAGAAATAAAAAGTCTCTGCAAGGAAATAAGGGGGAAAATAGATTTAACCTATGTAAGAACTGATATTTTAAATTCAGTGAATGAGTTCAGTGATAGAATGGAGGGAACATAGAAAAGAACCTGTGAACTAGAAATCAGAACAGGAAATGTCCAATGTGAACAAGAAAGGGAATATAAACTGAAGAAACTAAACAGAGCCTTGGCCAGCTATAGGATTATGGTTAACTTCTGTGTTATTGGAATCACAGCAGAGGAGAAACAAGGTTGAGTCTGAGAAAGGACAGAATGGTGGCTGAAAACTCCAATTTTGGGGGGAGACATAAACCTACAGATTCAATCAGCTCAGAAAACCCCAAACACAATAGCCCCCCCAAAATCCAGGAGTTGAATCCTCATAATTGAACTTCTGGAATCTTAAAATCTTTAAAGCAGGTAAGAAAAATTTCTCATTGGAAATCCTGGAGACTAGAAGTGCCACAATGTTGTGCAAGAGGGGTTAGAAACAGTCAACCTACAATCCTATATCCAACAAAAGTATCCTCAAGAAATAGAAGGGAAGGGGCACCTGGCTCAGTCATTAAGCAGCTGTCTTAGGCTCAGGTCATGATCTCGGGGTCCCAGGATTGAGCCCCACGTCGGGATCCCTGCTGGGGGCGGTCAGGGAGAGGGGGAGAAGACTGCTTCTCCCTCTCCCATTCCCCCTGCTTATTCTCCCCCTCTCACTGTGTCTCTGTCAAATAAGTAAATAGATAAAAGAAATAGAAGGGAAATCCAGACTTTCTCCAATAAAGAAAGACTAGAACTTTTCACAATCAAACCTACTTTAAAGCAATGGCTGAAGTGTTTTCTAAGCAGAAAAGAGACCCAAAGAAATTATCTCAGACCATCAGGAAAGCAGAAAAACAGAAAAACAGAATAAACCAAAATACAAGTAAACAGAGAAGTTTTCCTCCTTTTCAGAGTTCTAAATTATATTTGATGGTTGAAGCAAAACTTGTTTCATACCACTCCAATAGTAGGTATAAGAATTTACTATTTCATCCATTTTGTTTTTCAGTATAGTCGATACACAATGTTACCCTGGTTTCCAGTGTATAATGATTTAACTTCTCTATGTATTATGCTATGTTCATCACAAGTGTAGCTAGCACCTGTCACCACACACTATTACAGTATCACTGACTATTCCCTACTCTCTGTACCTTTTATTCGCATGACTTATTCATTCTGTAACTGGAAGACTCTCTCCCACTCCTCTTCACCTATTAGCCCATACCTCCATGCCCTTCCTTCAGGCAACCAGTCTGTTCTGTGTTTATGGGCCTCATTCTGCTTTTTATTCTGTTGTTGTTGCTTTCTTTTAGATTCCACCTGAGTGAAGTCATGTGGTATCTGTCTTTTTCGGTCTGACTTATTTATCAGAATACCCTCTAGATCCTTTCAAGTTGTTATAAATGACAAGAGCTCATTTTTTTTTTTTTAATGTCAGTGTAATCTGTTCTATATAGGAAAAACCCAAAACTCCACCAAAAAAAGAGTAAGATACCTAGGAATTAACATAACAAGGAGGTGAAAGACCTGTACCCTGAGAATTACAAAAACACTGATGGGAGAATCTAAAGACTACACAAAGGTATTCCAGGCTTACAGGTGGGAATACTGTTAAAATATCCATGTTACCCAAAGCAATTTACAGATTTAATACAATCTTTTCTCAAAGTATCAACATCATTTTTCCACAGAACAAGAATACGAAGATTTGTATGGAACCACAAAACACCACAAACAGCCAGAGCCATCGTGAGAAAGAACAAAAGCTGAAATTATCAATTCCAGATTTCATAATCGACCACAAAGCAGCATTACTCAAAACGGTCTGGATCTGGCACAAAACGGACACAAATCCATGCATATATGGTCAATTAATCTATGACAAAGGAAGCAAGATGATACAACTGGGAAAAGACAGTCCCTTCAATAAATTGTGCTGGGAGAACTGGACAGCTACATGTAAAAAATGAAACTGAACTATTTTCTAATAACCTGCACAAAGGTAAACTCAAAGGATTAAAGACCAAAAGGTCAGACACAAAACCACAAAACTAGCAAAAATAAGCAGTAACTTCTGACATCAGCCATAGCAATATTTTCCTAGACAGGTCTTCCGAGGTGAGGGAAACAAAAATGAAAATAAACTATCAGGACTATCAGGACTACAACCAAATCAAAAGCTTTTGTACAACAAAGGGAACCATCAACATCACAAAATGGCAACCTACTGAATGGGAGAAGGTATTTGTATAGGATATATTTGAAATAGAGTTAATATCCAGAATCTATTAAGAACTTACATAACACCAAAAAACAATCCAATTAAATAGGCAGAGGACCTTATTAGACATTTTTCCAAGACAACATACAGACGGCCAGACACAGGAAAGAATACTCAACATCACTCATCAGGGAAATGCAAATCAAAACCACAATGAGATCTCATCTCATACCTGTCTGAATGCCTAAAATTTTAAAAAGTAACAGCAAGTGTTCACAAGGATGTGAGGGGCGGGGGCAGGAAAGAACCCTTGTGCAATGGGAAATGCAAAGTGGTGTAACCACTATGGAAAACAGTATTGAGGTTCCTCAAAAAACTAAGAATAGAAATACCCTATGAAAGTTGAGATGCAATGTGGAGGGTTTGGAGGGTAGGAAAAGAATAAATGAAACAAGATGGCATTGGGAGGGAGACAAACCATAAGAGACTCTTAATCTCACAAAACAAACTGTGGATTGCTGGGGGGAGGGGGTTAGGGAGAGAGGGTGGTTGGGTTATGGACACTGGGGAAGGTATGTGCTATGGTGAGTGCTGTGAAGTGTATAAACCTGGTGATTCACAGACCTGTACCCCTGAGGCTAATAATACGTTATATTAAAAGAATTTAAAAAGTTAAAATTAAAAATTTTTTTAAAAAATTTAAAAATTTAAAAAAATTTTAAAAAATACCCTATGATCCAATAATTGCATTACTGTGCATTTATCCAGGGAACACAAAAACACTAATTCAAAAAGATATGTATACCACTATGTTTATTGTACCACTATCTGCAACAGCCAACATATAAAAGCAAGCTACGTTTTCACTCACAGATAAGATATGGGGCACGTACAGACAGGAATATAGGAAATGTTTGGAGTTTTTAAAGTTATTTTTAAAGATTTTATGTATTTATTTGACAGAGAGAGAGAGAGATATCACAAATAGGCAGAGAGACAGGTAGAGAGAGAGAGAGAGAGAGGGAGAAGCAGACTCCCTACTGATCAGAGAGCCCAATGCGGGGCTTGATCCCAGGACCCTGAGATCATGACCTGAGCCAAAGGCAGAGGCTTAACCCACTGAGCCACCCAGGTGCCCCTAAAGATTTTAACAGAGAGAGAGACACCAAGAAAGGGAATACAAGCTGGGGGAGTGGGAGAAGAAGAGGCAGGCTTCTGGCCAAGCAGGGAGCCGAATGTGGGGCTCCATCCCAGGACCCTGAGATCATGACCTCAACCAAAGACAGATGGTTAACAACTGAGCCACACAGGTGCCCCTGAATTTAGGAAATATTTAGAACACTATAAAAATGAGAGTCTAAATTTCAGTGGGACTGGTAAAAAGGTAGATTATCACAGGTTATGTGTGTTTAGGTAATACCTAGAGCTACCTCTTAGAAATCTGTCAAGACACATATGTAGGTATAGCATGACTTTAAAACATATTAAAGAAATCCATAGGAAGGCTAGACCAAAAGGGAAGTGAAAATGAGGAAACAAAATGAAATGACAGACTCATACCCTAACATAGAAATGGCTATATTAAATACATATGGCTTAAACATACCAATTAAAGACAGATGGACAGCACATTAAAAACCATGACCCAATTATATACTGCTTACTATAAAAGGACACAGATAATTGAAAATAAATGTAAGGAAAAAGATATCATGCAAACAACAATGAAAGGAAATTAAGACTCAAATAAAACAGACTTCAGAACAAAGAAAATTAGTAGACTGATATTATATTGGTCAATCCACCAAGAGGTCATCACTAACCTAAATGTGTTTGCAAAACAGCTGTGAGATATGTAAAGCAAAACTCAAAACTGAAAATATACTATTCTACAGTTACAAACTTCAATACTTCAAATTACTGGGAAAGCCCATCAGCAATAATACAGTATTTGACACCTTCAACTAACAATCCAATGTTATCACTCTGTCCAGCAGAATATATTCAAGGGCCATGAGCGCACACCTCAAGACAGACCATATTCTAAGCCACAAACTTCAAAAAAAAAAAAATTTTTTTTTTAACTGATATAGTGTGTTACCTGACTAGAGTGGGACCAAACCAGAAATCTGTGACAAAGACAACAGGAAAATGTCCAAACATCTGAGAACTAAGAAATGCACTTCTACATCATCAGTGGGTCAAAGAGGGTCTCAAGAGAATTTTTTTTGAGAAACATTAAATTGAATAAACATGAATATATGATGTATCTAGATTTGTAGAACACAATCTAAGCTCTCAGATCAAGAACCTAGAAAAAGAACAAGATAAAATTTAAGCAAAAAAAAAAAAAAATTGAAAATAGGCTATCAACAGAGGGTGGGGAGGAAACACATCAATGGAGCAAAGTGCTGGTTCTTGGGCAAAAATAAGTCCGTTAAATTTCTAGAAATAACCATAGCGAAAGACACATATCACCATTATCAGGAATGAAAGACAACACTATTGATCCCACAGCTATTAAAAATTATGAGTGAATACTATGAACCCTATACTCATAAATTTGACAGCTTACCAAAAACAATGTGTCAATTCCTCAAAAATCAACCTACTACAAGTCATCTAGGAGGAAACCAATAACCTGAATAACCCTGTAATTAAGAAGTTTGAATTTTCAATTTAAAACCACACCAAAGGGGCGTCTGGGTGGCTCAGTGGGTTAAAGCCTCTGCCTTGAGCTCATAATTCCACGGTCCTAGGATGGAGCCCCGAATTAGGCTCTCTGCTCAGAGGGGAGCCAGCTTCCTCCTCTCTCTCTCTGCTTGCCTCTCTTCCTGCTTGTGATCTGTCAAATAAATAAAATCTTTAAAAATAATAATAATAAATAATAAAACCACACAAAAAAAGTGTTCTAGCGTAGATGGTTTCACTGGAGAATTCCAGCTAATGTTTATAAAGAATTAACCACAGTTCCATACAATCTCTTCTGGAAAATGGAAGGAGTATATCCCCTTTTAGAAACTTGTCATTTGGGACACCTGGGTGGCTCAGTCGGTTAAGAAGCTGCCTTTGGCTCAAATCATGATCCTGGGGTCCTGGGATCAAGTCCCACATCTGGTTCCCTGCTCAGAAAGGAGTAGCTTTCTCCCCTTCCTCTGCCTGCTGCTTCTTCTGCTTGTGCTCTCTAAATAAATAAAATCTTTAAATAAACAAACCTGTCATTACCCTGGTACCCAGATTGGACAGATCATGCAAAAGAATTACCAGATGCAAAAATCCTCAAAGTATTAAGGAATACAATTCAGCAATACAAAGAACTCTCAACTATGATCAGGTCGGGTTTATCTCAAGGAAGTAAGTACTTTGACATTCATGGTGGTGTTCAGCTTTGCTGAAACCTTTTTGACTTCTGTCTAGGTGCTCTATATCTATGACTGGAGTGATGTGCTTATGCCCAACTAAAATGTGGAGATCTATTTCATTTCTACCAATTTTTGCTTTATTGAGGCACTGTTTGGTATGTACACATTTAAAAATCCTGTCTTTCTGTTGTAATTACCCTTTTACATTAGGTAGTGTCCCCCTTTGCAACAATTTTCTTAGCTCTAAAGTCTAACTTATCAGATACTGAGAGTCACTCCTACTGGGTTTGTTAAGAGGTTATGAGAGCGAGCAAATTCCAGTGAACAGGAAGAAGGGCAGAGGAAGAGGGGGAGCCGGAGGCAAGAACCCTGAGATCATGACCTGAGCCCAAGGCAGATGCTTAATCAACTGAGCCACCCAGGTGCCCTGCTCTTACTGTTCATTAACGTTCACAGGCTCTGATTTTTCTATCCCTTTACTTTAAACTTACCAATGACATTGAATGTCAAGTTTCTTATAAGTAGAATACAATTGGGGTATTTTTATCTAATATGCTAACCTGTTGGTTGAGACACCTAAAATTCTGTTGGTCAAAGTAAGGAACACCTGGGTGACTTAATGTGGTTAAAGCTCAGACTCTTGATTTCTGTTCAGGTCATGACCTCAGGGTTGTGAGGCCCGGCGGGCTACAAGGCCCCATACACTGGGTGCGGAGCCTGCTTGGGGTTCTCTCCCCCTCTCACGCTACCCTTCCCCCTCACACCCCCTTTTATCTCCCTCTCAAAAAGAAAACAACAAGGTAATTGAGATGTTAGTGCTCAAGTCTGTTATTTGTTCCTTTGGCTTTTAGCTTGTTCCTCTGATCTTCCTTCAGGTTGCTTGAACATTTTAGAACTCCATCTTGATTTCTTTACTGTTTTCATGTATCTCTCCATATAGTTCTCTATGGGGTGTCCTGCATATGAGAACTTAAATTAACTTCCGGATATCAGCATTTTATTACCTCCAGTAAAGTATGGAATTCTCACTTCCACTTAGATCCTTTTACCACCCCAACTTTTTTTTTTTGTATGTTTTTGACTATTATATGGTGATAATTTGTGCTCACCAAATACTGGTTATGAAAGTCATAAGCAAAAAAGATTCTTCTCTATGCTCATACTTATGTTTCATTGCTTTTTCCTTACTGATGTACCAAGTTTTTTCTTTTTGAAGAAATTCAGCAAATCCTTTACAAAAGTCCATTTGGCACCAAATTATTTGTTTTCCTTTTTTAAAATTTTATTTGAGAAAGAGAGAGAAAGGGAACAAGCAGTGAGGACAGACAGAGGGAGAGAGAGAAGCAGACTCCCTTGTTGAGCAGGGAGCCCGATGCTGGGCTCGATCCCAGCACCCAGAGATTATTAGCTGAACTGGAAGGCAGGCGCTTAACCTCCTGAGCCACCCAGGTGCCCCAATTACTTGGTTTCCTTAAGGAAAATGCTTTCATTTCCCCCCTTTTTACTTAAGGATAGCTCCACTGGGTATAAAACTTGAAGTTAGTGCTGTTCTTTTAACACTTGAAGATATTCCAGGCTGCAAGTCAGGGGGTGGTAGGTGTGGCTGGTATTCTGTGGGAGGAACCCAAAACCTCCCAACACAGTGCTGGCCCAACCTAGCTCATCTTCCCATTTTACAGTTCTCTGTCTCTGATGCTATCTTTTCTTGAAAATTAAGTGTGTAATTTTTTTTTAAGATTTATTTGACAGAGATCACAAGGAGGCAGAGACACAGACAGAGAGAGGAAGGGAAGCAGGTTCCCAGCCAAGCAGAGTGCCTGACTCAGGGCTCGATCCCAGGACCCTGGGGTCATGACCTGAGCCAAAGGCAGAGGCTTTAACCTACTGAGCCACCCAGGTGCTCTCCCCACCCCCTTTTTTTTTTAAGATTTTATTTATTTGACAGAGATCACAAGGAGACAGAGAGGAAGGGAAGCAGACTCCCAGCCAAGCAGAGAGCCCGATGACAGAAGTGTGTAAACATTTTATTAAACACTTATTTTATTAAACGCTTTTTGTTTAAAAAAAAAATCTGTTCATCTCCAAATCACCATTTTAAAAGACAAAGAACAAAAATATCATGGTCCTATCCTGTCCTCCAAGAAAGAATAGGGCCATACTGACTGTAAGCTCATGGACCAAGGTCTGCCATGATAACACCAAAGTATTTTTTTGTGGTCAAAGAGCACTGTTCTCTGCTCTCCAATCCAACCCACCATATTTTAAAGTAAAGTTTACACAACTTGCACCAATTCCAATGTGTTCTATTTTCTTTCAACGAATGGGGAATTCAGAGAATCCAAAAGCAAAACTTAGAAATTTTCTTCCCTCCACACTTTGAAAAGATACATCAATTTTTTTAAATGTGTTTTAAAAGAAAAAACCTTTGTGAACAGCATTACAAGGTCATTGTCCTGCATTCCCGCCCTTGCAGCAGGCAAAAGCCACGCCCAATATTTTCAGTTGCCCTATGAAGGAAGATTAATGTTAAACTGGTAGATGGACTCAGCTTTCTTTTAGATCATGTGAAGAAGGTTGAAGTTTTGTAGGAAAAGCTTACAATATAGTTAAACGGGTACGTATAGTTAGTGTATACTTCACTCTAACCTCAAGCCTTTACCTCCTATCAGTTTATGTAGGAAGTGTATTTTAGAACTGTTTAAAAATATAACTTGAGGGGAGACCTGGGTGGTTGAGTCCTTAAGCATCTCCCTTTGGCTCAGGTCATGATCCCAAGGTCCTGAGATCAAGCCCCACATCAGGTTCCCCGCTCAGCAGGAAGCCTGCTTCTCCCTCTCCCAATACCCCTGCTTATGTTCCCTCTGTGTCTCTGTCTCTGTCACATAAATAAAATCTTTTCAAAAAATTTATATATATATAATATATATAAATATGTTATATATTTTTATATATTATATATTTTTATATATTATATATTATATAAATATAATATAAAATATATAATTATATATTATATAAATATAATATATAATAAATATTATATAATTATATATATTAAATTATATATTATAGAATTATATATTATTAAATTATATATATTAAATTATATATTTATATATTATAGAAATATATATATATATAAAATTTTCAAGTCTTAACCCTGCAGAAAAGATGCCTTTTTAAAAATTGTTTAAAAACCTTGGACAAAAATCTTAACAAAGATGGCTTTAGTATCTCAGAAGTTGACAGTAAGAGTAAAACTCATCCAGGCCAACTCAGCTCACTCAAAACAGAAGAGCAGCTACCTTTTCAAGTATTATGACATGCAGGAAGACAAAAGCCCTTGTGCATTCACAGAATGAGGTATACAACTGTATATATACAACTATCCAGTATAATTCACTGCAGTGATCACAGTATAAAGAAGTACAAGAAAAAAACCATTCTCCCCATTTCAAGGCGAGAATACTTTATACACAGGAAGGTTAACTAGTTTGGCCAAGGTGACACAACCAGTAAGGAGACCCATCACTCAAAATGTGGACAGTTTCCCCCCACAGTCCCTGCCATCAACCCAACACTGCAGAGAAACTCCAGTCCTGAGAAATCACCAAAAGTGTGTCTACTGCAAAATTAAAAGGCAAAGTCAGTGTAAAATCTATAGAATGAAGATTCTATTTTAAATGAGGACAAAACATGGCATTCTATTCATGGAGAGTGCTATAGAAATAGCATGAAATCAATGAAGCCTTCTTAGAGTCAGAATGTTGCTAAAAATCAAAGTATGAAAATCCCACCGGTAAAAGATCTGCAGAGACAAACTATTCTGAATATGCGACAATTTAAAAATAAGCAGTAAGTACCAATTTAAGAATTTTAACTACTCCCATATACTGTGCATTAGAAGAGGATAATCTAAACACTAGGGGATCTTCAATTTCTATTTAGTAGGTTATTCAGAAAACAGACCAGAAGATCATGGAGTAAACAATTTGTTGGCTATAAAAATAAAAGGTTAAAGACAGTTCCAATTCCAATAATTAAATATCCCCCCTCAGCTATAAAATAACTTCATTCTGTAAGAAAAATAAAGTTTCAGGTTTTTCATTTATAAATTCCAGCTATAACACCATGAAATTCAAAAGATACTTTAAAAAAGTATCGTTAAATGAACACAATCACCACTTCCAATGAACAGAGATTATGATTTAAAAAAAAAAAAAAAAAAAATGAACCAGGGACTTTCAGTGGAAATAGAAAAAACCCAGCACCAGTTTCGGGGGTGGGGCAGTGGGTGTTTTGTTTTGTTTTTCTTAGTAGGCTCCACACCCAACATGGGGCTTGAACTCAATCCTGAGATCAAGAATCTCATGTTCTACCGACTAAGTCAGCAAGGAACCCCCCAGAATCTTTTAAATGACAAAAACATTTGAGGGACATATTATTAGGCTTTTCTAGGAGACATTTAGAACCTTTGCTGGAGGAAGTAGTACTACCACGAAAAATTCAGTGACATACTAGGAAGTAGGCCTCCTTTTCTTTCTTCCCCTTGAACATGATCAATGGGGCTATTATTCAGATGTTCTTGTAATAAAACCAAGTCCAAAATTACAATAACAACAAAAAGGACTCAGACCTCTATTACTTCATCACATCAAGCAGTATTATGCCCCACTTGGTGTTATTTTGGGGTTCCCAATAAAATACGAAGGCAACCCTGCATCAGTCCAAAACAACAAAACAAAACACCACCAACAAAAAAAATATATTCTAATTTGCAAAAGTAATCAGCATCTTCAATTATGGATTTGCACCACAACCTATGATCACATTTATATTTCCATGAGAGTTATACAAAATAAATTTTTTAAGTAAGAGGGCCTGAGATTTGGGAGTTATTTCCCAAATAAGGAACTACTTGGGTTCCTGTTGGGATGTGTATGGTGGGGGGGTGTGGGGGGCAGGAGGGTGTTCTACATGAAGTCCCTGGAATTACTGCCAGTAAAATTTCAAATCACAAACTTCATTAACACTCTACCTCAGCAGGGGCTAAAGCCTCAATGATAAAGTCCTCTCACACTAAAGCAATTTTACCAAAAATTGGAAAGCCCTTCCCATTGTTAGTACTAAAGGAAGAGGTTAAGAGGCACCCCACACACACCTCACCCCTAACCCCACAAAGCATACATGGAGATTGCCACCGTAGCTCTACTCTCAAATATAAGAGACTGAAGTTTGTAACAAATTATGGTATCTTCCCCCTCTAAAAAAGGAAACTCTATCTAGAAAAAGGGATGCAAATACAGCATGTAACAAAAGCTCCAGGTCAGCATTCCATAAAGGAATGGTTCTGCTTAACGACTATGAATGCAACATAAATCATGCTACAAAATGCTATCACTTTATGTATAGACATATTTATGTGCACATGCATATTTCACTCTAAGAATCATTCAAAAACATCTCACTACATGCCAAGCATCATTAAGATACATATATGAAACAGAAGTCCTGTCCTTAAGGGAATTCTAGTCTAGTCCAGTGGAGAACATGTAAATAATTCCCTCAAAACATCAGGTTCTTTTAAGTCTGCAGTTTGCAAAATCTTAGTCTTAAACCAGTTAAGCATAAAAAGCATGTTAAAACTCATATACAGGGCGCTGGGGTGGCTCAGTGGGTTAAGACCTCTGCCTTCAGCTTGGGTCATGATCTCAGGATCCTGGGGTTGAGCCCCACATCTGGCTCTCTGCTCAGCAGGGAGCCTGCTTCCTTCTCTGCCTACTTGTGATCTGTCAAATAAATAAATAAAATCTTTAAAAAACAATAAATAAAACTCATATGTGTGTACACATGCTTACTTAAATGAAAGTGAGAACTGACAAAAGAATCTTCACTCATGCAGAAATCTAGTCTTCTAGGTGGCTCTTTATTAATACTTTTATTAATACTTGCTCAGGAAAACATGACATATAGATTTTCCAAGTTTATTTACCCTCAGGTAATGATATCCTACCATGCCTGATCAGAAATCATTTAGAATTTTAAGGCCTTATTTTCCTGGGTCTAATCTTCCATCTGCAGTAGGGAGAAAGAGAACCTAGATAGATGACCCCTGCGTGTGTAACCAGAAACACACCACTGTATCCATGGCAATACAGGGCAATACTGTGATCAGGTTCCATCTACCACTGAAAGGAAACCAAACTCAACACCACTTATGTAAAAATGTTGCTATAGGAATTAGTAATTCAAAACCATAGCTTGCTATACTGTAGAAGCCAAGAAATCACAGTACAATATGGGAACTGCCACAGTAGTGACCTCTACATGAGCACTACCCAAATCTTCCTTTGTCATGAAACCAAGCCATTCTGATATGGAAAATGACAGACTACCAGATTCTAAAAAGGCAATTTTGGCAACAAACTAAGCATCATACCGTAATAGTAAATACATATTATACATTTGTCCAAACTCTTAGAATTTACAACTCCAAGAGTGAATCTTGTGTGATTATGATGTGCCAAGGTAGGTTCATCAATGGTAACAACTGTATCATTTGTTGGTAGGGATGCTGTTAATGGGGAAGTTATGTATGTGTATGGGCAAGCTCTACAGCTTCCCCTTAGTTTTCTAAACCTAATATTGCTATAAAAAAATTAAAATCTTGTTTTTTTTAATAGAAAAGTAGTTTCATGGGGCACCTGGGTTCTGGTGGTTAAGTGTCCGACTCTTGATCTCAGTTCAGGTCATGATCTCAGAGTTGTGAGTTCAAGCCCTGCTTCGGGCTCCACACTGGGCATGGAGTCTACTTCAAAAAAAAAACAAAAAAAAAAAAAGAAAGAAAAAAGAAAAGAAATAAAAAGCTTTCATGATGAAATAAACCATTTCTCACTTTTTCCTTAACTCAAATGAATACAACTCTTCCTCTAAGTACAAAATGACAATATTGTACTTAGACATCTATTTGTATCAAAAAATTCGGGAAATTACCTAGGGAGGGAAGGCAGTTGTCCATGGATAGTGAGGCTAACATTTTCTTATTTCTTTCTAGTGTTTGCTCTGTCCATTTCTATTCTATTTTACCTAATTGTGATCATAGGAGATAGTATTTTTAACAACAGGTCATGACAGGATTCAAAATCCTGAACAGATAAAATGGCTATCTAATGGTGTGCACAGTTTTAATTCCTATTGAAATGGACCTTTCCACCCTATAAAAATTTTGTAAATCAGATCAAAATGTACATGTATCATTTTTTATCTTTAAATACTAAACATGAGGAAATGGTTTTAAGAATTTATACCCAAAAAGACATTTCCTTTAAAAATTTTTACTTCAACAGCTTTAAGGTTTTTTAATAAAAATTCATTCACATTAATAAAGTCCTTGATTAATTTATGGACTTTATAAGAATGTACCGTTTCAGGAAATATCAGATGGGAATTCAGATGGGAAACAGATTTGAGCTGGTTCTTAAATAAGTAAGGTTTGACCTGTTATGGAAAAATGACAGCCAGGAACCACAGAATACCTTAAACACATTTGGCTACAATGAACTTATGAACTGCTCAGGAAGGAGTGTCAAAGATAATGACCAACACAGGCCTTCGAGAGCGAAGGTGACAGCTAATATCATGGGAATAGGTCAAATAGTAAGGTAGACTAAACAGGTAATAACTGAAAATCAAGGTCTAACTCTTGGGAAATTACCCTGAAAGAGATGAAAAAAATCCCAGATACAAAAAAAGAAAAAAAAAGAAAACCAAGAACCACCAAAGCATTACAAACTTAGGGTAAGAGCAGAATTACCAAAATTCAGCGAGGAGACAGTTTTAAGCAGGGCAACATCCCATACTACAAAGGGGCAGGAAACCAGATGAAGAGGCCAGTGGATTCAGTGGTGAAGACATTCAAGAATTCCGTTTCAACAGGAAGCACAAGCAGAGATGCCTCCTAGATTGTGCAGTTTACCTTTTCCAGAAAGACCAGCACACACCCAAGTTCCCTCATTAACTAAGTCGATAATTGCATAGGGAAACTGAAAATCCAATCCATTTTTTAAAGGATGATCAGGTTTGTCTGAGGCAAGGTCATATATATCCCTGAACACTTCAGGGCAACCAGCACGGAGAGCCTGCTTAACGTGCAGAAGGCAGTGTGAAGAGACTGCAGGTGAGTACCAAACAGGGAAGCGAGGACAGGAGAGACAGGACAGGAAAGGGCTGACAGCGCAGATCTTGCAGGTCCCTGTAAGAACCTGGGCTTTTCGGAATTCGGGAACCACCAACGTTTCAAGCAGAAGAGTGAAAAACCACCTGACCTAGAGCCCTGAAACACGGAAGGACAGCAAACCTGAATGACCGGGGCGGTTCCTGCAGTGTTTTGTGGTTTGCAAGAGCAGGACTGAAGAACGGATTCCTTGTGCTGCCTAAGTCTGTCCTGAGCTCCACACGGAGCCCCTGGGGCACATGTGCCACGAACCAGGAACAAAGCTGGGACCACGGCAGCAAGAAGTCAGGTTCCAATGACTCCTAAAGAGGGAAGCACCTGCCCAGTTACCAGGAAATACTAGAAAATGACCACTTCTCTAAGTGTGCCAGGACACGGGGGAAAAAAAAAAAAACGAGGAAGTGCTTCTCTAGAGCATTAGTTATGTAAGCAAGTTAGTTACAATTTTAAAAGGAAAAGGAACCCAGGGCACCTAGCTGACTCAGTCAGTGGAGCATGGGACTCGATCTCGGAGTTGGGAGTTCGAGCCCCACACGCTGAATATAGAGATTACTTAAAAATAAAATCTTGACAATTTTTTAACAGGAATCCAAAATAAGATCAGATTACATTTTTATAAGTCTTTTATAGGGCAAACCAATCCCATAAGTGTGAGAATTCAAATTACCTTTGGATTTACATTTTGACAAAATAGGAAATGAAGATAAAAGGCAAGCAATTGAAGCCTCAGATCTATTACTCAGATCTACTCATAAGTGGAAATTTTTGGTCCTTGCATTCCATGTCTGTTCAATGATGCCTTCCAAGTCATTTAAGTATTGAATATTGCATGTGAAAAAATAAGTTATTACATAGAAGGTAATGTTATATAAGAATCTGGGCACCTGGGTGGCTCAGTCATTAAGTGTCTGCCTTCAGCTCAGGTTATGATCCCAGGTTCCTGGGATGGAGCACTGTATTGGGCTCCCTGATCTCAGCGGGAAGCCTGCTTCTCCCTCTCCCACTCCTCCTGCTTGTATTCCCACTCTCTCTGCCTCTGTCAAATAAATAAAATCTTAAACAAAACAAAACAAAAGAACCTAACATGTATTAGAATTTACTTTCTATGGAATATAAACCATTCTGTTTTTCAGGTTTAATGACACAACTTGGTTGTAAAGATTCAAAGCATCCAAGCCCCTAAGAATAGAATTTTATAGTTAACAATTTGGTTTTATTAGTTGACTTACAAGATTACAACACTTGGCCAGCTCCAAGAATGTATTTATCACATGCATATGCATGTATACACGTCTACCATGCAGGTTTCATTTGTGTAATAACATTGACTTTATAACTACAGATCTGCTTTCTGTTTGTAATGTCGACCATTACCCCAAGTATATCCATCCTCAACAATTAGTTTCAAGAGTTTTGAACAATTTAAACTCCAATACAAGCATCAAAAGGAATTTTTTTATCCTGGCTTAAAAACAAAAAACAAAAAAAAAACCACTCTGCTAAGTGATCCTCTTAGATCACTGCATATAGCCTCTAGCAGGGCGGTCTACAAAACAGCATTGGAAAGGAAAATAAGCAATCTACCATCAACTTCTAGATTCCTTCTGGCTTTCTTGCTGTCTTTTCTGTTCCACTGTATACCAGAGCTGAGAGAATGAACTCAAGGGTGCCAGAGTCACAACAAACCTCTTTAAGGGGCACAGTGGTCCGTGGCATAGATGCCCAACATAGTCTGAGAGCCTAATACCAGCATATCTAAAACCAATGAAACAATTACCCCAAAACATCCACATATTACAGACTGAGAAACACTAATAGTGGCAGCCTCCAACTTATAAGGGGTCTTATTGCTATATCAAGTATCAAAAAAAGATTATAAAACAATTTTTCCATTTTTTTGAGCTAAAACATTTTAGGAACAGCAAGAAGTTGATAAACATGATAAAATGTACCACACTAAACAGAAGCCACAATATTCTTCAAGGTAAACTGGAGAACTTCTCTTCAAATATATCAGATACTTAAAAAAAAAAAAAAAACCATCATTAATATCCCTTTGGAAATTCTTAGTGTGATATGAAATGGATGGCAAAGTATTATATAAATTGCTCTGTTATTTGCAGATCCACTATCTATAGAAAAGATCTTTTACTAAAGCCATATGTATAATAAAACTTACAGGCTCATACAGCAAAAAAGTAGAAATTTTGAATATAAAGGTATGCAACATTACTATTCCTTTATGAAAAAGCTAAGTATTGCAAAACAATGTCTTTTTTTAAACTAATATTCCAAAAAATGCACATCTATCAAACTACCCCTGCTGTTTCACAGACTGCCTATGCTAGAGGTTATATGCAATGATCTAAGGGCATCATCATTTAGCAGTCCTTTACCCACGATAAATTCTTTTCAGTGCTTGTACTGGAGTCGGAACTGTTGAACTCTTTCAACTGTTTAGGGTGGAGATTTTGTGGGGGTAATAGTCAACATTACAATTGGAAAGTGGATCTACAGTTCTCAAGTAAACGTAGTACACAAATGAGACACACAAGGTACATATATACTTGCATATTGAAGTGATAGACAAACTGAGTAGAAATTCGTTGACAAAGCTTATTTTGAAAGAATGTCTGATACAAAAACATAAAAGGGACAAGTCAGTTTAGTCCTACCTTGTACATTACACAGCACTAACAGTCAGAGCAGATGGAGGTAAAAAAATTAGAAGTGTAGGATCTAATTACATGGAATGTATGATAAATTTACTATCAAGTTCAAGGATTAGGAAAAATAGCTAGGTAACAGCACTACAGAAAATTTTCCATTTAACTCTACCTTGTAGCATAACGCATGCTACAGCAACCATAAATTTTAAGCCAATTTATTAAAGTAGAAGTGAAGATGAAAGTTGAGTATTTATTAGGTTTCCACAGGGATATTAATTTTTCTCAAAGTTTGCTATAAGAGTAGGAAGAAACATCAAAAAAAAAATCTAACAATCGGATTATGGGGAGAAAAAAGAAAACAGAACCTCTGCCTACCATAAAATAGCCAAAGGAAAAAAAAAAAGTGGACTTGAATTCTCAACTATTCTTTCTAAAACCATTCTAGAACTGAAGATCTTCAGGTCTGAGTCAACTGAATCCAAATTTCTAGAGCCTAATTCCTACCAAGTGTGGTACTCAAGAGTTTTCTACTCCAACCTAAATATCCAGGACGACCAGTCCTTCAGAGTCCCAGGAAGAGATGGGACACTCAGACCGAGATAAAACGAACTTATTTACAGTAGAGTGATTTATAAGGTGGGGATGTAACAGAACCCCAAAGAATGGAACTCTGACCTAGACAGCAGTGGCCGAACTGTTACCACTCCTAGACCAGAAAGAGGTGAAGGAGCAGTTTACCGCCACCCTGAGAAACAGCCATACAGTTGGTTGCTTTGTGGAGAGCAGTGAGCTCCAGCTCCAGCAGAGAGAAGCACACCAGATCCAGATAGTCCTGGAGGACAGAGATAGGGGTTGGATACTCAGACTTCTGTCTTCCCCCTCCATCTCTAGCTTCAGTCAAGCTCCCCAGGGCCAAACCTAACCAGAAACCTGAGGCTAAGAGTCCACACAGGTCAGCCTCTGGGGCTGAAAACAGGGCAAGAAGGGATCAAAAGTAGGTCTAGAGGAGCAAACAAAAAAAATCTGCTATGACAGGGTGAGCCTAGTCTCCTGACCTCTCTTCTTTAATTCTTGTTTGAAGCTTTGTTCTTGGCAGTTTCAGACCATGCCCTAAAACCCAGTGGAAGGTCCCTGACCATGTGCAACCTTCCTCCATTCCTCTTTAACCATCTCAAACTGACACTTATTAAAAATATTCACACTAATCCTAAGTAACAAAAATGAAAAAAAAAAAAATCACTAAGATTATAAACTCCAACAACATAGTGCTTATGAATGACATAAAAAGAAAAATAAGCACAGAGCCTTTGTATGTTGGAGTTATAACCATGTGAATCTACATGTTGAAAATGGTAGGTGTTAACACTCTAGAAATTCAAAGACCACTATCTAAATAGAGGTAGGAAAGGGAAGAAAGACCACAAGAAAAACAGGTCTCTTACATCATCCAGTAAAGGGCCCAGGCAATGTTTCACTTGAAAACAATCATGATTTTTCTCTAAAGATAATTAAAGGAAATTAGAGAACTTGTTAATAAGCCTTTTAGTAGCCCCAACACCAAGAAGTTTTTTTGGTCTTGTTTTTAAAACACCTCATAAACAAAAAACAAAAACAAAAACAAAAACAAAAAACAAAACAAAAAACCTCTAGTCAGGACAGAAATCAAAACCTTTATGTGGAAGAAGGCACAAAGAAACACAATGCTTTAATATCCTGTGATTAAGGTACTTAGAGATTATGTTGCTTTTCATAACTAGCTAAGGATACCAAGTTGGAAAAGAAGTCTTCCTTCGAGCTCTGTGACTGCTAGACTAACTCCCATTTCTGAAAGAACACCAACAAGAGAACATACTCCTTTACTAAATGGGGTATTTTTCTTTCCTACCAAAAGAAGGATGAAAGTTTCCCTCAATACCGGAGGATGAAGAAAGCAAACCACAGGTGGAAAAGGCTACCGAAACATCCAAGTGTTAAATTTAGAAGGAAGGGAACTAACCTGCCCCTACCACTACTTTGCCTTTGACCTGGCAGTCTGTCAAAGAGTTACCCTCAAACTTTGAAATGAAGAGATATTTGAGACAAATAGGAGACAACTTGAGAGGGACTATCACCGATAGCAGCTGGGAGCCTCTGGGCAAGCTAACTCATATGAAGTGAATTCCCTCCTCGAGCCAAAAAGAAACGATTTCTTTTGAAACAGGATCTTATCATCATCAATTGCCCAGGTGACCCTTATCAAAATCTGTTTACAACGCTATTAGCCTCTGAACCTTCCCGAGAGCTCAGTCTTACTCAGCCCAGACCTCCAGAGCCAAGAGGCTCATCAAGGTACCTGTATCAGTCATCTCAAAGGCAACATTCTTCACCCAGTCACTCACGTCTGACAGGTAGGTTGGAAGCTCACCTACAAGTGTGCGTCACCAGCCCAATGACTAAGAAAGCCACATGCGACCCTCATTGAGGGACACTCTGAAAATCTGTGTGCTGATTTATGTTGTCCCAATGACAGGCAGGTGAAGGGACACAGCTGGCATCAGAGGAGAAGGACCTGGTTATGCTAAATGATCCAAACAAGGGGTGGTCCAGGGTCTTTAAACACCCTCCAGGACATCCACATAAATGAAAGACATTTATCTTTATGAATGAACTTCATGAACTTAACTTTATCAACTTACGAGCCTAATGCTAAGTTCATATAGAGGTATTTGTGTCATTTTAAACATATACACAATTCTTCAAAAATACAACTACTATGCAAATCCAGGAAAGACTATATTTTTACTAGAAATCTTAACAGTTATTTACTATTTGGAAAATCATACTGCAGGCCATATTCTTGGAATCAACAACCAAAAGACTTAACGTCAGTCGGCCTTGGTGATCGGTACATTCTAGACAGCTGTACTCAACTATTTACACGTTGATTTACACGTTCGTTTACTACAGTTATTTTTACTTCGTGTTATATATAGGGCATTGTACTATCATCCATTTGTTATAAACATGTAAATATAGCTATGTGATCAATGAGTTCTGTTTTGAGACACAAAACGTGGTATTACACGTTACTGGTTATAAAAAATTTTTTTAAAGTGCTGGTCCTAATAGAATTAAGAACAAGTAATTCAGTGTCCTCACTATGGAATTTTAAAATGCACATATTTAAAAGAAGTTTGTGCCCTAGTTCTCCAACATGAGTTTTTTTGATCCTTTTCTTGAAAGTTTAGGTTGTCATTCACATATTTGAAATCTCCTACTCTCCTGACCCAAGAAGTCTCATTTCCTTATAATCCAGCTTCCCTAAGCTCCCAACAGCAATTACATCAGCCCTGTAGCAAATAAAGTCACTTTATGTCCTATCCAGGCTATGTAACTAGAGACATCTTCCTGAGGCAAAAGACAGGGAATCAAGATCAGCTTCACCACCACCCCCACGTTATGAATTTTTGCATTAACCTTTTTAAAGAGGGCTACAGGAATCAAATATCAGCAAGAGGTAGGTCCAGTTCTTGGTTTCATCTCTGGCTTTCCAATGTGTTCCTGGATGAACTATATAATATGTAAGCTTTAAATTCTTCAGCTGTCCCTCAGGCTGTACATCAGTATATATACCTAAATATGAAATCATGAGACCAGTTGTTACCAAAACAAAGTGATACCCTGAAGAGGGAAACAGGAGGAAGCAAAGTTGGAGCTTTGATACAAAGGATCATATTTTAAAATGCACAGCCAGTGATGCACGTATGAGGTCTCTAAAGAAGAATCGAGTTCCTTGGGGGGGGGGGGCAGGGAGGGGGCGGGTTACTCTATCATGCCAGATTAGGACATCTGACAAAGGAAAAATAATTTCACCATAAAATTAAGCAGTCTGACAAGACAGACTATGGAAGGCCTGACTTGAAATTCCACACTGATCAGAGGACAAAAGCAAGAGAAAAAGTCAGTTAATGAAGAGTGTAGAGCGGGCCTGGTTGTAAGGGATCTGAAAGAAGAGGAGCCTACAGGATGAAAAGGTCGGGGGGGGGGGGGCAGGGGTGCCAACGTTTGAAAGTGAAAACAGAATCCAGGTGGAGGACAAGTTAGGAGGCATTGTGAGCACGTAGGTCTGATGAAAAGGTGAACAAGGAATTCAAAAGTAGTGCACTGTGTCTGAAAGGAAACCAGAACACCCAGCAGAGAAGCCATCACAGCTGGGCAAGGCAGGAATTCAGTTTCCAGGCAACGAAGGCACCAAGAGAACACCAGCCCAGCAAAAAACTGAATCTATGGCTTTCTGCTTCCAAACTCCTCATACAGACCCCACTCAAGACAAAACTAGCCCTGCCTAGGGGCAGGGAGTGAGGCTGAACCTGCCAGATATGGTTAAGTGTCCGGGCTTAAGTTGGATTTCACACTCATATTAAAGTTCACCTTCTAAGATTAGTGGCAAACTCTTTCACAGCTTCAAAGCTAAGACAAATACCCTGCTTGCCCTCTCGTCTAAAAAGGGATACTTCATAAAATAGGAATCCTGGTCAGCCCTGCTATCTAGATTGGTCGTCAAAGGAACATGTATCTGCAGTCATTCCTGTGAGTTCCCCTCTCAAAGAATATACCGTAACAATGCATGATCCCCAGAAAGCCTGTATCCTATTTACACACCGGGAACAATTTAGAAGATTGACACTCAAATATTAGAATGGAAAATATAGGTTAAGTAAGTAGAAAACACTCTTAAAATATCTCTGCAATGATGCATCCCAAATTACAGTTTGGGGACAAAGATTCAGGTATAATGTATGCAATCATGAGACAACACTACCCAAAGCCACATCAAATAAAGGATTGAAATCAGAGGTTTGGTCTGGTTAGAGAGGTCAGCTATATGAGTTTAAAATACAAAAGAGATTTACAGCAGGCAATTTCAAGAAATTGAGAAAAACTCAGATGTACAGACATGTGGCCTAAAGCAATATTTAAATGAAAGATGTACCAATATTTTGTCCTGAGGTTTCGTTGCCAAGTCCATATATATGCATGTGTGTGTATGTGTGTGTGTATATATATATTGTAGGTTGTTTTCTCTAGTTTTTCTTAACCCATAAACTCACAGCAGGGCAAGATTAAGGTGCTTCTGAGATTTAAAACTTCAAATTAGGCTTTTTAATCACCATTTCCCCACTGATAGGATCTGAGCCAAACAGATATCCTCAATTTTTTACCACAAATATTAGGAATGAGGGAGAAGAGGGGTTTATCACTGTCCATCAGAAGCAGGATAATGGCCCCAAAAGACTTGAGATGATTAAGAGCTTTATAGTCCTTGGATTGGTTGCTGTGTGACATCACCTAAATCCTTTATCACATCCTTGAAGATCATCACGCCCAGCTCAGACCTCATGCTGGGCTGAATGTGTACTGAGTTATAACTACAGAGTATTCCCAGTTTCTTTGCATGGTACTCAAACATCCATAAACTGGCCTTTCCAACTTTATCACCACCCCCTCATGTCTGTTATACTGCAAATCCTACAGATTATACCAACTGCTCTCAACATACCTGCCACTCTCCTATTCCTTCAAAACCAACTCCTTTCACCCTTAAGACCTCATTTGAATGCCATCTCCTTGGTGCCTTTTCCAATCACCCAGATTAAAATCAGCCCTCTTGCATAAATGTCCCACGTGTTTATTTCAGATTTGTTTCCCCTCCAGGGTTTTGTGTTGCTTTTAAACACATGAAGCTTCATTTGTAAATCTCTCCCACTGCACTAACTATCCCACTGCAAGCTTCAGCCTAAAGCAGGCCCTCACATAGGAGGAAGATCTTCAAATCTCGAAGTTTGGGGGCTTGACTACAACTTAAAATTGAATATTAACTACAAAAATAAGATTTGTAGGACTAAGGGCAGCAGAACTGATCTATTACCCAAGTTATGGCCCAGGAAAAGTTACAGTACCTACTGGAGATTCCATGGGGGGGGGGGGAATAAGAGTTTGAAGGAACAAAAAGTAGTTTTGTTTTTGCACATCAACACAATTGTTAAGATATCCAAAGAGAAAACTGGCACCTGTATCTCTATCCTAAAAATCCAGGGGTAAGGAAATACACTGAGTTCTGTTTCTTTGCAGGGATTTCACGATTATGTTTGAGACATTTCTTATAATGCAAGGTACTAAATGGTAAGCACTGCATCTTACATATTCCATTTAGTCGTATTAAAAATAAAGTGCTGAGGATGTTCAAATATTAAGTGATAAAGGTACTATAAAACCTAGTAAGCAAGGTTTATTCATCTCCACTCTAAGGAATAAAAAGATGAAAAACTGATTTAACAAGTCTGTGCAAGAAAAATTGCTTCATATGCTAGAGAGATTGTATACTAAATTGTAGCCTAAAGCACAAGGTACAAATCTCTCAAATATCAAGAAAATTATGGTAATTTTTTAACCAGTGCTGAGAATCTTTATGGATGTGCTGAAGTCTCAAAAGTAAACTCTAGGTAGAGTTTAGTTAGATGGAAAAGTCGCCTAACATAGAAAATCTAAAGCCAAGGATGAGGTATTTGAAGTACCACCCTAATTTTAAAGTGAAATACATTCAGGGATTCAACATGAGAATTACAGAAATAAAAGTTGTGATAGAAACTATGAAATAGAAGTCTGTGTTGCTAACTCTAACAGCCAAAAACATGAAGGCAGACAGATCAGTTATTTACATCTGGGTAGGGAACAACCACGAATAGGCCCAAACACAGTCAAAACTCAAGCTCCAGGAAACAAACAATAAAGCCGACGTGAGAATTTTATGCATCGAGGTCACTGAACTAAAAGGAGGCCCAGAGAGCTGGTCAACATTTCTGGGTGTACAGGAGCGAATTTCCCCAGAGACTAGCATTTGAATCAGGAGACAGAATAAAGTCTGTCCTTCCGCGTGCTGATGGACACCATGAATCTAGTGAGAATCCAGTTAAAACAAAAAAGGTGGAGGAAGGTTCCGTTTGCTGACTGTGTAGCAACATACATCTTCTCTTGCCCTCAGACATCAACGCTTTTGGCTTTTGCATCTTCAAACGTGTATGAGGACTTAAACCGCTGGTCCTTCAATTCTCAGGCCTCTGGAATCAGAATGAATGACATCAATAGCTTCCCTGGTTCTCCAGGTTGCTGACAGCAGACTGTGGAATTTCTTAGCCTCCATCGTCAGGTGAGCCAATTCCCTTACTAAATCTCTTCTCTCCTGAGCATTCCCCCCCTCCCCATCAACCACAAAGAGGTTCTAGTTGTCTAGATAATCCTAATACAGGTCCTTAATAAGGTGAAAGTCAACTGAAACTTTCACATCCTGAGACAACCCTCAAGTTGGCATCCACTGCCTTCCAGCCGTAGGCCAGGCTACGCACGGCCTTGCAACACCTGTCTACCAGAGACTGCTCACGTAAATTCCTGTGCCCTCTCCCACACGTGTTGACCCAGAATGCCTGGCAGCAGGCTCAGGAAGGAGGGTGCATCCAGAAGGTTCCTGTTTGGTGGCCAGCACATGCTGCAGTCTGAGAACCATAGCTTTAAAACCTTGAATTTAATAAAAAGTAAAAATCTGAAGTCTCTCTAGTCCATTCTTCTTCTTCTTTTTTTTTTTTTTTTTTTAAGAGAGCATGCCCACACACAAGCAGGGACGGCGGCAGTGGGTGGGGGGGGGGGGGGTCACGAAAGCAGAGGGAGAGAATCTCAAGCCGACTTCTAGCCAGGGCAGGACTCAATCCCAGGATCCAGAGGTCATGGACCCTGAAACCAAGAGGGCGATGCTCAACCAACCAAACCAACCAGGTGCCCCAGCCTCCTTCATCTCTTCTGATCTAGTCCAATAGTTACCTCCTACCCAAAGTCTTCAGTGATAAACTGATGGGTCTTTTGCTTTCTTTGATAACTGTGTGTAGCTCTCTTTTTCCATTTTATTGTATTTATGTGATTTTGCTTGTTTGAAAAACAGGCACCACATTCTCTATGTCTAACTCAAATTTTTCTTCATTTCATCATTCAGAGCCCCCCTGGGAGAGATACTATTCTTTTGCACATTTAACACAGGGGAAAACCAATTTTCATTACTTTGCTTCAGCTCACACTGCTAGGAATTAGTGATGTTGCCATTCCAAGCCCATAGCCTTTATCAGTTATTTAACTTCCCTAAAGCAAATATTTATTTCATAGTCTAGAAAAGAGAAAGTGTTCCTGGCATAGAATAACTAACAGTAGTAACAGTGATAGAAGTATTATAATAGTGCTGGTTAATATTTAAGACTGAAAGCAATTAGCAAAGCCAATAAAAAACATCCTGCCTTGATCAACTATTAGGTGGAAACAAGAGGACTTGTTACAGAACAACCACATGAGAACCTGACAGAAGTCTTGAGCCTTCTATCTAAGGAGATGATCTCCTTAGAATACCCTGTATCTTCTGATAGCCATGCTCTTGCAGTTTTAGAAATGGCCCTGACAAAAGCAATGCCCATATTCTCAAGCCTTGTAACTAGGACTAACAGTGAAGTCCCTACTGAGGCAGTATTCCAAGGCAGACAAGCTCTTCCTCAGATACCAGAGTCACTGTGGGAATGAGGACAATCTGAATCTCTCAATTTACATGGAAAGAGTCAAAAGGAAAAGTCTCCCCTCAAATTGGCAAACACCTGCAAAACCTTACAGAGAAAAGGCCATTTCTCTACAGTCTACGATGTGCCAGGTCTATGCCGAGTGCTTTCCTGGATGAGAAGCCAGGGCTCACAAAGGCTCTAACATCAAAATCAGATGTGAGCAAGGGACAGAGAACACCACCTCCAATGCCTCCCCCAGCATGGCTCTTCTCAGTGGTCACTGCAAATTGAAGTATTTCATGTCAGTGGACTTATACAGCTCTGCATCTGTGTGCAACATGGAATTCTAACTTCTCCCTCAACAATTTTGGACTCCCAGGCAACAAAAAGCTTCAAGCACCTTGTACTAAATTCAGAAGCAGTGGAGCCAGAAAGGGGAGAGAAACTGCATCTCAGATACCTCAAGGTTTACACACCAAAGCTACAGGAAGGAAATTTGCCACCCCAAATCATGCCTCTTTGGCATAAGGATTATCTTGAGCTCATGACTTCCAAAAGCAGACACAGGAGAAGCTCTGAAAACCTAGTGCGAGTTACCCTTCTGAAAGAGACCGTTAAAAACATTTCTAAGCAAAGTCTCCATTCCTAAGTGTATGTCATTGATACCAGAAGAGGGGGGGTGATTCAGTCTCTAGAAACTCTTAAAGGAGAAGGCAACTGACTTAGATCTGTAACCACCCCACGTCCTTGTTTACTGTGCTTTGCCTGATAACTTCCCATAACTGGCTTTTCCTCCCCGCTTTGTGCCCGCACCCAGACTACCATCTTTTGTTATTAGCTGTAGATGCTGTTTAATGTTCTGGCTTTAGCCACTGAGGCAATTACTGAGTCTTCCTGGGTCTTTCCCATGTGTAGGAGGCATACAGAATATTAAACCACTGTTTCTCTTCTTTTAATCTTTTATTATAGGGGGGAGGTCTCAGCCAAGAACCTAGAAAGGTTAAAGCAAAGCCATTCTTTTCTTCCCTACATTTTTAAGACTTCACAAGGAAGAGAAGTTCCGGAAGCATCTTGGAACAGCTTTTCATGTTCTATTAAGAGAACAGATGCAGGAGCATGGAACCTGCTTTCCAGAGTCCCAGGCAGGTTAAAGAATAATTACTAAACCTCTCAGCCTTCTGCATCGAACAGTTTTCATCTGAAGGCTAAGAAATTCAGCCTAAACTCAGCCTCCTTACTAAGCTATCTAGAGACAACTCAAAGTCCTAGTTCCATCAGCGATTAGTAACTGTTAGCTGTCCACTATTTGATAAGCATGAATAAATCACATTTGTGTTTATCAAAATTTTGCATAGCTCTATTGAAGAATGTTGGTACATTTTGAATTTCTCCTCAGTCTGTAAGATGCCTGGGTGAAACTTATTTTCATTATGTTTAATCTGCTTAGTCAAAATTCATCTAAAAAAAAAAATCACATAAACCTCCTAGAAGAAAACATAGGCAGTAAGCTCTTTGATATTTTGATATTGGTCTTGACAAATTTTTTTTTTTTTTGGACCAGTCTCCTCAGGCAAGGTCAACGAAGCTAAACAAATGGGCATTACATCAAACTAGAAACCTTTTTGCACAGGAGCCAAACAGGCAACCAAAAGAAGATATTTGCAAATCACATCCAGGTAAGGGGTTAACATCCAAAATACATGAAGAATTTACATAGCTTAATATAAAAAAACAATTAAAAGATGGGCAGAATACGTGAATAGATATTTTTCCAGAGACCTGCAGATGGCTGACCGGAACATGGAAAGATCCTCAGTATCACTCATCAGGGAAATGCCATCAAAGCCACAGTGAGGGGCGCGCCTGGGTGGCTCAGTGGGTTAAAGCCTCTGCTCAGGTCATGATCTCAGGGTCCTGGGATCGAGCCCCGCATCGGGCTTTCTGCTCAGCAGGGAGCCTGCTTCCTCCTCTCTCTCTGCCTGCTTCTCTACCTTCTTGTGATCTCGTCTGTCAAATAAATAAATAAAAATCTTTAAAAAAAAAAAAAAGCCACAGTGAGGGACGTCTGGGTGGCTCAGTCATCAAGCGTCTGCCTTTGGCTCAGGTCATGAACACAGAGTCCTGGGATCAAGCCCCATGTCAAGCTCCCTGCTTAGTGGGGAGCCTGCTTCTCCCTCTCCCTGCTGCTTCCCCTAGTTGTGCTCTTTCTCTGACAAATAAAATCTTTAAAAAAGTCACAATGAGGGACACCTGGGTGGCTCAGTCGGTTAAGCCTTGGCCTTCAGCTCAGGTCATGATCCCAGGATCAAGGGATCGAGTCCCATGTGGAGCATCTTGCTCAGCAGGGAGCCTGCTTCTCTCTGCCTCTTGTGCTTTCTCTCTCTCTTTCTCTCTCTCTGACAAAAAAGCAAACACATAAAATCTTAAAAAAAAAAAAAAAAAGTCACAATGAGCTATCACTTTACCCCTGTCAGACTGGCTCTTCACAGAAAGACAATACGTGTTGGCAAGGATGTGGAGAAAGAGAACCCTTGTGCACTGTTGGTGGGCACAGGTGGACATATAAATTGGCACAGCCACAGTGGAAAACAGGACAGAGTATCCTCAAAAATTTAAAAATTGAATTGCTAGATTGAATGGTAATTCCATTTCTAGTTATCCAAAGAAAATAAAAGTACCAATTCAGAGATACATGTACCCCTCTGTTCACTGCGACATCATCTGCAATAGTCCAGATAGGAAAGCAACATTAAGTGTCCATCAACAGATGAACCTGTGGGATATATATGCAATGGAATATTCCTCAGCTATAAAAAAAAAAAAAAAAGAAATCTTGCCATTTGTGACAGCATGAAGAGACCTAGAGGATATTATGCTAAGTGAAATAAATCAGAAATACCATATGATTTCACTTATCAGGAGACAGAGTGGGGAGGAGGGAGACAGGACAGGGGGACAGGCTCACAAGGTAATGCTATTAGCAGAAGCTCCAACATAGCCAGTAAAGACAAGACAAGTTTATTAGATGCTCTCCATTCACCTTGGCAATATTCTTAGTCTGTCCAAGAGCGTATTATAGCTAGTGGCCTCCTCACTGATCATCCAAGCATTTCTGCTCTGACTAGGACAAGTTATAAGTCCACAATGAAATGGTTGTTTTTCAACTAGCTAGATTACCTCTTTGGTGTTCTAGAACATGCTGGCATTTTCTCACATCTGCCCCTTTGCTCTTAGTGTTCCTTGAACTTTGAATGCTTTTCCTCCAGAGAGCTCTCCCTCCCCTGACCTCCTTTGCCTTTGGCTCAACAGCGAGGATTTTATTTCAGTGTCATTTGCATTAGTTTGTGTCCATCAAGAAGCCAATATTAAACATGTAAAAGATATTAGAGTAGGGTCTCAGCCCATCCAGACTACTATACACGAAGAGCAGACTGGGTGACAAGCATTATTTCTTAGAGTTCTGGAGGCTGGAAAGTCCAATTAAGGCACAGGTAGATGTGCCATCTGGCAATGGCCCACACTTCCTGTTCAGAAGTGGCCGTCTTCTTACTGTCCTCACATGGCAGAAAGGTGAGAGCTCTCTGGAGGGTCCCCTTTTATAAGGCCATTAAGCCCATTCATAAGGATTCTATCCCCATGACCTAATCAAATTCCAAAGGCCCCATCTCCTAATACCATCACATTTGAATTTGAATTTCAACTTACCCATTTGGGTGAGACAAATATTCATCCCAGAACAAAGGACAGCAGTTAAAGACAAGGGACATCCTCAGATGAGACCAAAGGAAGAGAGGATGACTGGACTTTTGGCAAAGGTCCAAAAAAGGTTCAGCCAAGCTGATGGGAAGTCCTTAAGCCCAAGTCACCTGATAACAGTGGCACTATTCAAAGGATTTCCTTAGGATTTCTTTTGTCCCCGTTCAACTGGCTAGACAAAGCCCATGGGAAACCTGGCCTTCTAGCACGAGCGAAGCAAAAAGGCAGCAAATGGGCTATCGATTATGCCCTGTGGCAGGATCCTCAAGAGGGGTATTTTCCCAGTCACTCCAGCTTGTAAATCCATTAAAATATCTAAGATTTAGCGAGCCCTTAGTATGTGGACTAAACTTTACGCCTTAATAGTCACAGCCCTGTAGCAGGGGCGCTATCACTAGACGTTACAAAGGAAGCAGAAACACCCGGAACAGACCGTGATCAGCTCGTGTCAGAAACAGGATTTGAACCCATTTGAACCTTGAGAGTTTGAAGTTTTCTATTGAAAAATTAAAAAAAAATACTCGTTGAGAATTGGTAAAATTTTGTCTCATTAAATCCAATATAACTGAAAAAGAAATCCTCACAATCTAGGAAGATTTTTCTTGCCATTCCTTCAAAGACTGCACGTGCCAGATGTTGTATGACCAAAACTGGCATAATTCCTTGCCCTCACTGAGCTTATGGGAGAGAGAAGGTAAGGATTACTCAGTATTATATATTGGGTGATCAGTACAACAGGGAAAATTCAAAGAGAGGTCGAGGAGAGAGAGCAGGAAGTGTGTAAATAGAAGAGGCAATTTCAAGTAGAGCTCAGGATAACTCTACTGAATTGATGGTTGAGCAGATTGATGGAGGGGAGGGAGGGAGATCTTAGAGGAAAAGCATTCAAGGTTCAGGGAACAAAGAACATAGGAGAAATAAGAACATGCCAGCACATTCTGGAACCGCAAGGAGGTAGTTTAGCTAGAGTAGAAAGATGAAAACGGGGGAAGCAGAAGGTCTGAGAGATAAAGGGGACACATCAAGCAGAGCCTTGCAGGCCACGGTAAAGGCGTTCTAGGAGTGCAGTGGAACCCAGTGGAGGTCCTGGACAGAGAAGCAATCGTGCTTTTGTTACAAAGGAAACATGGACTGTAGAGATCAGATTCAAGTTGGAGGTGGTAAGCACAGAAGCAGGAAAACAAGTTCTGAAGGCTACTGCAGAATCCTGCATTACAACCTCCACTCCAAAAGTCGGAGGAAATTAAAGAACTAGCACCAATTTAAAGAATCTAAAGCAGAGACATAGACGGTACATTAAGAGCGCGCCTTATGCTAGAGAAGTAACAGGACTACAATTTTTAGAACCATCCTTGAGGAAAAGACCCTGGCCTTTGTGCCCATCCTTGGCCTGTCTGCCTTCCCATCTATTCCTGTCTTCCCCTTCACATGACTAAACCCCCCAGACTCTAGTGCCCAGGCTTCCTGGACAGCCGGCTGAAGACGGACTAGCCAGAAACTGGACATCATGAATAGGAAGGTCAAGGTATTTCTCACCCAACCACTTCTATGTCAGGTAGCATCTTCAGCAGTATCACATCTCCACTGTTCCACGTTCCCAAGGGCAGCCCCCTCCCCGGTTGCAGTAACCACTGGGTGGCCCCAGATCCTGGGTTCTGCTCTCACCAGGAAGCTCTTCTGCTACAGTTCAACTCCCACCAGGCAGCCTGCCCCATCCCTGACTCTAATAACACCAACCTCTTCTTTCCCCCACTTTAGCCCAAGGATTGGGAGCTGCTTTCTGAAGCTGATAACCTCTGTATTGCACAACAGATTCCTATTTGCTTTTTTGGCTTCCCTAATACCTTTGCAATTAGTTCCCTATGTTATATCCTCTCTCTTAAACCACTTTGAAGGTTTTTCTGACTAGATCCTTATGTACTTCTCCATCAAAACATACAAATAAATGCTTATATGTTGTGTTACGTTGTGTTAAGTTAGAATCTGGAAGGTATGCACATATTCTGTAATGATTTACACTATTCATATACCACATTTCCCAGGAAATCAGGCTGAAGGAATATCAAGGGGGCGGGGATGGAAGAAAAAGGGAAGCAGAAGGAAAAAGGGCAGTGGGGTATGGGAGGAAGCAGAAGAGGTGGGGGACATGTACTGCCCTGCCACTGTTCAGTGCATTACAAACACTCTGAAGAGTGTTTGTAAATGCTCCTTTACAAAGAGGCTCCTCATGGCATCCAGCTCAGAAAACCTCATCTCAGTCCTTCTGGAAAACCTGCTGCCATCAGCCAACACCACAAGGCTTCAGGCATCCCTGGAGCCATGTCCTAGGAGCTGCCAGAAAGGAGCCTGGCTTTCACCCACCCTTACTCACAGCATGTAATTATTGAAAAGTAAAAGGAGGTGAAGTCTACACGCACAGGAAAGTCAATAGAGAAACTTGAACTATTAAGGTGCCAAGACAAAGGTACCACCCACATTTGCTACAGAACATGGGCAAACCAGACCCCTCCATCACACTGCTCAGCTGGGTTGGAACAGGGAGTGCTGTACACACAAGGATTAGGGAGACTTGCACGAGCAACCTCTGGGTTAACACTTATTATCCTTGCAGATAAACAGTATGCATAAACAAGGATAGAAAATCTAGCTTCGAGTGCCTGCGAGAATAACAATTTCTACAGAAAAAAAAAACACTTATGGTGACATTGTGTTGCATAAGCGGCGTTTGGTATAAAGGGAATGTGGGACTGACCCCAGGGAAGAGAGGTACCCTCACGGATCTGAAAACTTCAGCACAACTGTTAGTCACCACCAATTCAAAAATGAATCATGTCCTTGAAAGTCATAGTATAAAGGGACACCGCCACATTTGCATCAGACCGAAAAAATTAGATAATGTTTACAAACTTGTTATATATGAAAATACAACCCATGCAAATATAACCTATAAAAGCTTTGAATTGCTTAAAAGCCTTTCTCCCCAGAGAGGTAGTAGTCTGGAAGCTTTTTAAGTGTCACTTTGATCCCCCATATGCTGTTGTCAGGACAGAAAAGGACATGGAGGGGAAAACAAGCACCATCTTATGAAAAGAGATTGCAAACTCCCTAGAAGGCTCACTTCCTTTCATTTAGTATCGCTTAGCAGGTTCTCCCTTAGAATGGTGGAGACAGTAAAGGATCCTTGGAATTTAGAGTTACTACACACATTTAGTCTTGGAGCAATCCAATTCCCCAGCTTTGTAAAGGTATAGACAGTGAATCCTTCAACAATGCATGTGTTAGGGGCACCCACGGCTGTGTAGTCCAAAATCCAAGTAGAACCTGACTCCCCCAAAACTTAACAGCTTCCTGTGGACTGGAAGTTTTACCAATCATTAACACATTTTATAGGTTTTATAATATACTATACTCTTACAATAAAGCCTAAAAATTCATAAAATCACAAGAGACCCTGAATTTATAGTACTTTAAAAAATCCACATGTAAGTGGACCGTGCAGTTCAAATCCAGATTGTTCAAGGGTCAACTGTAAGGACAGAAGTTGAAAAAATGTTTGTCTTCTGATAAACCACAGACTGGAATTCAAACTCCAAACATGGATAAAGGACCCTCCCATCCACACTATAAACATACCAAGAATTGAGGGCATTTAAGGAAATAACAGCACACTAGACCAGGATAAGAGGTCACAGGGAATCCCGCCTTGCAGCAGGAAGGTACAGGGTGTGGTGTTGATACAGCCAACGGACAGGAGACCTACAAAATGGAATTTAGAAGCCACAGAAAAACCTTAAAGTCCTTTCTTTGTAAGACTAAATATGAAGGACAGACTGCACCTAGGTCTAGACCTCAAACCCTGACAGCTTCTGAGTTCTAGGTAGTATTTTCCATTGCACAGAAGTCTTCTCCATAAACGTGGCCGCAATCTAGTTTATATTCTGCCCCCTTGTTGGCATACACTCCGTGGCTTCGCTACCATTCCAAATCCCTCCTCCTTCGCTTTCGTCTCGCACAGACACTGGTAAGAAAAACCGAACATCTCAGCCTCCTTACAGCTACGGTTTGCCAAGAAGGTAGAGAAAGTCAAAGTGGGGAGGAGATCTCCTTTCCGGAACAAACCCTACGATGAAGCCCATGGCTCCTCCTTTCCTCCCACTTAGAACATAAATGCGTCGTGTGGAGAAGCTGCAAACAAAACAACGAAAGCCGCAGGGTAGGGATGAGCGCGCAGGTGAGCCCTGTCGGCACGGTGTCCTCGGAAAGGGAGAGCAGAGAAGCCCAGGGGCTCGAGCTGTCAGAGGGCCAGCAAAATCCTGACTGGAATAGCCCCACATCCTTTTCTCCTGTTTCATAACCCACAGGTGGCACCAGTGAGATCCTATCGTGAAGTCCCCATTCATCTCGGCCCTTTGGCTTCTCAGTGTTCAACATCCTGCAGCCCTCCGAGTTCCTCCACTCATGCTCTCCTCCTCCTGACCTACGGAGACGCCCAGCTCCTCGCTGCCACAGCACACTCCTCTTCAACACACACTCCTCTCCTGACAAGCTTTCCAGACACACCAGCGTGGATTCCTGGGTCCCTCCCTGTCTCACAAGGTGCTTCACAGTAATGGGCCCAACAATACCTACAAGAACATGTGAGAAGCCAGCATGTCGACACTATTAAAATACAAAGAGGTCTAACTCCTCAGAGCATAGTAAGGCTGTCTCTGTGTAACCAAAAGAAACCAACTTTACAAAGACACATCTTTAATAGGACAGTCAAGGTTGTCAAGGGTGCGGTGAGACTGGTACCCTAGACTCTTCCTAGGTGTGTATGTATAGATCAGTAGAATTATTCCACACAGGCTGACCCTTGAACAGGAGTTTGAACTGTGTGGGTTCACTTGTATATGGTGTGTTGTTTTGGTTTGGGTTTTTTCCCTTTAAGTGCAGCTAATGTATTCTCTTAGGATTTTAACGTTTTTCTCAAGATCTTAAGAATATAGTATACCATATACATAACCTACAGTATATTGACTTTTTTTTAAAAGATTTTATTTACTTATTTGACACAGAGAGAGCAATCACAAGTAGGCAGAGAGGCAGGCAGAGATGGAAGCAGGTTCCCTGCTGAGTAGAGAGCCTGATGTGGGGCTCGATCCCAGGACTCTGAGATCATGACCTGAGCGGAAGGCAGAGACTTAACCCACTGATTGACTTTTTATCAGTAAGGCTTCCAGTCACCAGCCAACTATTAGCAGTTAAGATTTGGGGGAGTCAAAAGGTACACAGCGTTCACTGCATGAGGTGCAGGGGGCTTGGCGCCCCAACCCTGTACTGTTCGGGGTCAACTATATAAGTCTCAAACGTGCACACTCATAACACTCGGTCTAGAATTATTATGAAATCTAGCCCTTATCCCTATATGCTAAGCTCATCATGGCATAAACGTTAAGTGAGAGTGTGTAGGAGGAAAGAGTACATGAACATAAAGATTTTCCAATAGGGAGTGCCTGGGTGGCTCAGTGGGTTAAGCCTCTGCCTTTGGATCAGGTCATGATCTCAGGGCCCTGGGACTGAGCCCTGCATCGGGCTTTCTGCTCAGCAGGGAGCCTGCTTCCCCCTCTCTCTGCCGCTGCCTCTCTTTGTGATCTCTGTGTCAAATAAATAAAATCTTAAAAAAAAAAAAAAAAAGACAACCTTTCAATAGGAAAATAATCAGAATATTATGCTGAGTGGCCAAAAAAAGCCAAGATACAGAATAGTTTGTAACACTGATGAATGGCAAAGTAGGCACAGCAACAGTCATGATGAACCATTCAGCACTCATCACTGGAACCTCTATTCAGATCCTGAGTAGTTCCCCCTAACTTCTGTTTCTGACTTAGCTACAAGCACATTATTTCTATATTCAGGAAAAATATATGTTCTGCAGATACAGGAGAAAAGAAACAAGATAGTTTAAAAAAAAAAAAAAAACGAATAGTACAAAAAATCCAGGTTGAGCTACCACTAAGTGATGACCGTTTTCCATAACCAGATTCAAGGTTGCTTTGTGAAAGGAAATGGAGCCCTCATCCACATGCCCATAAAGCATGCACTTGGAATCAAGATCAAGAACCCTCTTAGCAGTTTGATAGACTCCATTACAGTTTATGAGAATTGAGAATTCCCATTATGAGGTCCTGACATTTGAAGATCTCTTACTCAAACAATTTCCGATACAAGCTCAAGTAATTCTCCTTATAAAGCCACTATAGAAGATCACAAAACTTTCAAGGCCCTTTCGGTCAGGCTGGAACTGGAGATAGTAATGCGTTATCCTGACTTCAGTGCAATCCAACCAGTTTTACGTAAGAGCTCTTATACCAGAAATACAACTCTTATTTTGAAAGGGGGGAAAAAAAAAAAAAACACCTTGAGAAGTCCATGAATTCAAGATCCAAGGATGTGGAGACACAGATCAGAGAATTCTAATACCATCGTTACAAATTGACCTAAGACAGACTGCTTACATTCTGAGCAAATACAGAAATAGAAGATGGGCTCAAACGTCTAATACATTTAGTGTGCACACTGTAAAGTGACATTTAATCCTACTCATTTATTTTAGAAAGCCGTTATCTATTTTATCCTTTTTTAACCTTCCTGCTCTGAAGAATACCTTCAGCGCCTGGTCAGCAATGTTTTGGGCCCCTTATAGACAGCTGACATTTTAAACTATTTTGGTGAAGATAGGCAGACTCTTCTGCTGTCCGGCCTCTGAACAGCAATATGTAATTCTGAAATTACTGAAAACACTAGGGGTCTTATGTGCTTTCTCATCAGGGACCTCACAAGTAAAAAAAGGTAGGATTTAAGCAAACACACTTTAATGAAAAATAAAAGTTAAAGTGTTCTCATTGTCACACACTGGGCTCTTAGGGAAAAACACTGATGTGACTACCTACTGAAACCAATACAGACTGAGCTTGTCAGGGAGCACGGCCTGAGGGCCACACACTATGAATATAACTTCCCAAAGTATTACTGATAAAATTCACATCTCTTCCTGGACCATAGCTCATATCCCACAAATTCTTTTTCAGAACATACTCCTGATTCCCTTTCAATAGTCCCTTATTCGTATGCTCTTAAGACTGCTTAAAAATAATCAGGCCAGAGGCTCCTGGGTGGCTCAGTGTAAGGCTAAGCCTCTGCCTTTGGCTAAGGTCATGATCTCAGGGTCGTGGGATCAAGCCCCACATCGGGCTCTCTGTTCAGCAAGGAGCCTGCTTCCCCCCTCTCTTTCTGCCTGCCTCTCTGTCTACTTGTGATCTTTGTCAAATGAATAAATAAAAACTTAAAAAAAAAATAATCAAATGAACTGGTTTTGGTTAAAGTTTACACTAAAATCCCCAAAGACTCCATTTCATAAGTGACTGACTAAACATGGAAATCATACTACATATGTTGAAAAAGTTGGTTAGGTCACAGTTTAACCTTTGCAGCAAATGGTTAATGCCCCCATGCAAGAATAATGCTGAGCGACCAGTCAGTTTCTTCTGAAATCCCTTCCTCAGCCACATGCTTCCATTTCATCATCAGGGTCATTGGAGACTATGGGCCATACCCTAGTTAATAGTTCCATTAGTCCACATGGAAGGCAAAGATAGAACTAGTAAATCATAGGAAATTAAATCAGAAGATAGGGAGTATTTTAATTATACACAATATGAATACACTCTTCTGTTCTTGGATTTGCTGAAGCTAACTTTGTATTAATGGTGCTTAAAGCAAAGCCAAGAGGTGGCCAAGAATACTTCAAAAAATCTCAAAAGTAGGATTAGAAAATTCATCCACATAGAACCCTCTGAAATTTCTAAGTATGCTAAGACAGTAAAGTGACTCCAAGGAGCTGCTTCACCTTCAAGAAAAGCAACCACCATCCTTTATAACCCAGACTTTGTCTACCACAAGTTCACAAAAAGTAAGAATTTCCTTGTGTTAAAAAGTGTCTATAGACGGATTGAATTAACAAGTACCCAGCACAGACGTCCATCAACAGATGAATGGATAAAGATGTGATACATACACACACACACACACACACACACACACACACACAGGAATACTACGCAGCCATCAAAAAAACCAAAATCTTGCTATTTGCTTATTTTGCTAAGCAAAATAAGTCAATCAGAGAAAGACAATTATCATATGATCTTACTGATAAGAGGCATTTGAGAGGCAGGGTGGGGAGGGGTGGTCTGTGGGGGATAGGAAGGGAAAAATGAAACAAGATGAAACCAGAGAGGGAGACAAACCATAAGAGACTCAATCTCAGGAAACAAACTGAGGGTAGCTAGAGGGGAGGGGGGTTGGAAGGGATGGGGTGGCCGGGTGATGGACACTGGAGAGAGTATGGACTGTGGTGAGAAAATTTAAAAAATAGTAATAAATAAATAAACAAACAAGTACCTAGCTCAACAAACTATTAAAGCTAAGATATTTTAACATTTTAGAATCCTCTAAAGTCAATGCCAAAAGCATGAGAAAGGAAAAAACGGGTCTTCTAAAAATGAAACCAGACTTCAAACTTTTCACTGGCAATACTGGAAGCTGGAAGAATGTGCATTAATGCCTTCAAAGTTCCAGAGGAGGAGGATTTCAACCCACATTTCAATGCCCAGTCAATTCCTCTATCAAAACAAAGAAAATTTCAAACCCACATAGATTCAGAAAATTTGTCACACTCTTTCAAAGGTGCATGTGAAAAGGTTCAAACAGTATTAGGAAATAAGAACATAAGATCTTCAACTTACAAGAACTATGAAAAGAGAATCTTAACTTTAATTCTCTTGTTCAGCTAAGAGTTCACATTAGAGTAAACCAGAGCAATGCTTTGGGGTGGGGGGGACAGATGTGGAGGTAGGGGTGCGGGAAGAGGGAAAGAGATCAATGTTAGCCATTACAATGATCTCCAAACCTAATCAGGTGTCCCATGTGCTAGGTTCTCCCTTTGCTCTCCATACCCATTAGGCTCTCTCATCTACCCAGCTCTGTGTTTTGTAGGACTAACAGGCCCAACAGCCATGCATGTCTGCTCTTCAGCTTCTCTTTGGGATTCTATTTTCATGAGGGAACTGCACAAAATCAGAGAGGGAAATACAAGCCAAAAGGCCATGACTCGATTCTCCTCCAGCAGACCAGAGCCTCTGACAGAGAGCTTACTCCCACTCCTTGGTTCCTGGTCAGTTCTGGCCCAAGTCCCCTTCTTTTGCCCACAGAGGCCTACACACATTAAGGCCTTCCCTCTGTTTACTTTGAAGGCTTCCCCATTCCTCAACGGTTCCCTTAAAGCTGCGTGACCCTCTCATTTGTGAGTTGCCCCTTGGTGTGACAGCAATTTCCGACTGGTCCCTAATTCATAAGTCTCCCCCCTTTAGAAAAAGATAACCCTTTTGCTACACAGAAGTGAAGCTTATCACTAGGTTATAGAATTTGCTCATATTTTCACAAACACAACATCCTAACTAGAGTAAGAGGAGGGGAAATAACATGTATTTCAGATATAAGTGCTTGGGCATAGCTGGTCTAAGAAAATAAACTAGACTCACACATACACATATCTAATGTGAAAGTCTGTCTAAGGTAAATGAGCTAGTATTTAACTGAATGTTGTCAACATTACTTCTTTGATATTTTGAAGGGTTCAATAGTTCATTTATCCATAAAATCCAGGAGAATAGGACAACTCAAAAGCAGACACAAGCATCCTGCATCACAAACAAAATCACAAGCACCAGTGCTGTTGGTGACATTTCTTCGCTAGAGAGAGCAATTCTCAGGAAAGTTCCTAAAAAAATGAAGTTGAGTCTTTCCCTGAATTTACCCAAAAGTTGCATTTCTAGGAAGATCATACATATTAAACGCACACAAAAGATACTTTGTATTTTATAAAAAGTTCTATTCTAGGTTCAAATAACTGAGTACAGACTTTACCTACATAAACCCAAAAGGACATTCGAATGCTATGTAGGATGAAAGACAAACTGTTGTGTATTTCAGGTTTTCAGAATCCCTGGACCCTACCCACTAAATACCAGTAGCGACTCCCTAGTCATGGAGAAAACCAACATACCCATGGAATTTTTTTCAGATATCTGCTGGGGGTGTTGACCATCCCCATTGAGAATCACTGGTTTATAATTTGCAACAATTTAAAGAGATAATGAAGGGAGACAAAAATAGAGAAACAAGAACTCCAAAAAAAAAAAAAAAAAAAAGTATTTTTTCAAGTATTATAAGAATTGCAACCAATGCTTACTAGGCGGTTTCCCAGTAAAAGAGAGTCTTCATATAAACTCCACTCAGTATCTTTCAGGTTCTAGAGTCACCTACTCAAACAGAATCTTCAGGATTCTTAAAGATAAAATTAACCCTCGGAGGGCATTTTACTCACAGAAGGGTCTAGCTGCAGGTGTTGCTGGCAATGGATTTAAATTCCAGCATCTGAAATCCCTGCAGTCTCTCCCCCATGGTGACAAGAGAAGCGTCTCCTGCCTCAAACACCAGGACAAGAAACAAAACAGCTGGTTGTTTCTGTTAACGGGACTAACTGTAGTTAGAGCATGGACAGAACAGCCCACCTTAGCAAGCAAAAATCAAGTAGCTTGAAGAATACACATGAACAGAAGTTCACTCCTCACTCTTGCAGAAGAGTGAGAGGTGGGGTCTCTCTTGCCCAGCATGGCTGCTGTGTTGTCCTCAAGTAGAACCAGGTCTTCATCCAAATGTCTACTGTAACTGCCAGAGAGAGCCGGCTCCTCCGGCCAGTGGGCAAGGACAGAGGAGATGGCAGTGGGGACATGCCCCTTTTATTTTAGGTGTAGAGCCCAAGAGGCAGGCTGCCCCAAGATGAGCCACTCTGGCATTTTTTTAAGGGAGAGGGGCATAGGGGAAGAGAGCATTCCAAGCAGACTCCCCACAGAGCATGGAGCCCCCACACGGGGCTCAGTCTCACAAGATCAAGACCTGAGCCGAAATCAAGGGTCAGATGCTTAAGCAACTGAGCCACCCCAGATGCCCCTGGCATATTCAAGTTACTTGAGACAGCCTCTGCATGGAGGACAATCAGACCTTCTTTTATCCCCATACAGCAGGAAGTCATCTCACCCAAGATGTAGCCTCCCTGTGCCAGGAAGTAAACATAACTTTATCATTAGAGATGAGAAATTTAGGGCCTGGAAAGCTATACAAACAACCTTTTTTTTTTTTTTTACTAACTTACTACCTTGGCCTGAATTCTGTTTAGAATTCCTTACTAATTGAAGCTCCCTGAGTTCATTTCTTTGTCCTGTCAATTCCTCCAATTTATCTTTGGCTAAAAAATGAAAAACTGCCCTAGTCATTTATGTCTCCAATTACTGGGCCTCTGTGTGCATGCAATAAACCTTTTTTCTCTTTTTGGTCTGTCTCATGTAAATTTCTTAGTCCAGCCTGAAGACCTTAAAAGTAGAGAAGAAGGTTTCCTTCCCATCACAGAGAATGGCCCATACATTTGCACCTGACACTTCCATTCATACCCCACTACTCTGAAATCCGTCTTCTGGCTATGGCCAACTACAAAAGCTGGAAAAAGTATCAGATTCTGATTGTTCCCCAGCCACCAACAATTTTGGACAAGATTTGTCTGCTACATACTTGCTCTTATTCTGGTAAGACTCGCTTCCTGCCTTCTTCAGTGAAATCTCAAGTCTGTAGCTGGTCTTCCGGAATTGTGTAAAAACAAAGACTACCTGTCTAATTCCTCATCAAAACTGATGAAGCCACGGGATGTGGTCCTGTTCTCATGTGGGAGAAATAAAGCTCCTCCAGAGCTATGTTCTTGACCCACACACTCTGAGCAATCACGCTCCGTCCGTCCCATGGATAAAAGGAAAGAGAAGCGGAGGGCAAGATAAGAAATGTCGTCTTCAGCCAGACAGCCACGTGCCTAAAAATTCTATTGCTTGTAAGAAAGGGATAACATTTTGGAACCAACCAGCAGAAACCAATAATGATAAAGAACCACATTCCAAGTAGAAGAAAAGAAGCCAGGTGCTTGTAGGAGTGAGCAGACCCTCCCCACTGTGTATTCTACAGGAAGTAATGGCTAAAGTCTAGAAAGAATAGGAGAATGTGGTGTGGATCTTTCGGTTTAAAAAGCATTTCCCAGAACTAAAAAAAAAAAAAAAAAAAAAAAAAAGGAAAAAGAAAATGTGAAGAGTTAAAAAGGCTCCTTCTAGAAAGCTGACTGGCAATGCAGAGGCACAGACAGACTAATTCTAAGCCCCACAAGGTTTGTGTTTAAATACATAAATACATAATAGCCCAGTCTCAGCATATTATAATCTCAAAGTAGCACTATTTTACCATACTGATTATTTAAGCTCAAATACACTATAACGTGGAGTAAATACTTCCTATGTTATACATCACCTCTGAGGTGACCATCCTATTCAAACCCGAACCATTGCCCAAACCTCCTAACCGGTCTTCCCACTTCCACTCTTGCCCCCATAGCCTATTCTCAAGGCTATACAACTCTAAGGGGGTGCATGAAATTCCACATAAATGGTGGCCGCTGGAGTTATGCAGTGTATTTTCAAGTCAAAGATCCTTTTAGATTATTTAATCTGGTCATTTCCTGTATCAAATCAAAACTCAATGGCTTCCCAACCTTGAATTCTGAACATCTTAACAGGACTTACAAAATGCAGGCGAGCTTCCCCATGCCTACAAGCCCCAGACTCACACCTTCTCCACCTTCCGGTGCTCATCCCACTCTCGCCACCATAACTTCTTTGCTGTTCTTCCTAATTTTATTCCACCTCAAAGCTCTTCATACTTGCTGGTAATGCTACCCAGATGTTCTTTCTCACCTACACCCCATTTTCAAGTGGCTCAAACACTCTGGCTTAATTCAACCAATTTCTGCTCCTCAGGGAGCCTTTCCCTGAACACCCTAAAGTAGCCCAGATGCCAAGCCCCCTTCCACAGTGACCATCTCTTACGTATGCTCTTGCTGATTATCATCTACTCTACTAGAACTTTCATGAGGGCTGTTTTGTCCACACCTACATTCCCAGTGCCTAACATAAAGCCTAGTACGCAATGCCTGCTTAAATATTGCCTCAATATTTACTGCCTAAATGTAATAGGCTTTATAGAACGTTTTTCTAAGTGAAAATGAGAAAACAGAAACAACCACCACCTCCACCCTTTGAAGATCAACTCCATGCCAGGCACTGTGCTAGGTACTTTTCAGAAGTTTTCTGTGATCTTCACAGCATCCTGAAGTAGCTATCCTTTTGCACATCAGACAGCAATCTAGAGAGGACAAGGGCAGAACCCTGCTCTACTACAGCTAGGGGCGTCCCATAAATAAGAGTGAAGGTTGTAAAAGCAAAGAGGAAACTGGAAGGGTAACACAGGAGGGGAGAGAGATTGCCAACAAGCTTAGAGTATTAACCATCTTCCATCCCACTTTTTCTAGCATCTGCACAAAGTCTTTGATAGTTCTACAACCCATTGAAATTAAGAACTACTAAACTCAGTAAATGCCAACTTACATCTAAAAATCTGCTCTTCGCAGCATACTTCATGTAGATCTCAGTTGTACCACATTTGAAACCTGTGCTTATCATTTTAATCTCACTTTTATAAAGCACAATACATATGCATGTACATCTATACGTTTATATTTATATCGTTGCTCTACACAACAGTCTATACAAAGAACAGCACTGAAGCTTAGTTTTGGGTGGCAAAGCTACCATGTAGAGCTCAAGCTGTTCGTCAGATAATCTAAGAAAGGCTGAATTCAGCATATGAATTACAGCTTAGAAATAACATGAAAAGTGGGTTTTGAAATTAAACCTAAAACGAGCTGGTAGTGTCAGCTCTATATTGTTGAATCCAAATAGCCTTTCCTGTCCCCATCCCACTTGACCTCCCAGTAGCACCTGTCCTTGTTGTCTACTTCATTGTGTTAAATAGTTCTTTCCTCAGTTTGTGAGGTAGACCACGCTGGTTTTCTTCTGTATCAGCTGCCCCTTCTCCATCTCCTTTATCAACTCAACCTTCTCTCCCCCTTAAACCCTAAAGTTCTAAGACCAAAGCATTAAAACCTCCTTGCTGGATTCATTTTTCTACCACATCATCCAGGCCCATGCTTGCAATTAAAATACACAAAACAATTCTCAAATTTACCTCTTGTACCCAAATTACTCCTTAAACTACAAACAAGTGTCCTTTTGGTCTCTACGTTATTTGAAGGACATGAAATTCAACATCTCATGTATTGGATTTTAGCTCCCTTATGGCATGATCTGTCCTAGATTAAACAGTGTATCCCCACACCACTTCTCTCACATATTTGTAAGAGTAAGAAGGAAATAAAGGCCAAAATCTAGGATTTATAGGAATTCTTATGGAATTATACACTTGAACCAAAATTATGAAAAATGAAGGTTATTTGGACATTTTATCCTCCCCCAGTCATTTCAGGCATACTGTTCTACCATGGAAGGCATGGTGGCGCTCTAGTTGAAGCAGGGTTGAGAGAACAAGAACATGCCTTCTAGCTCCCTACCTCCCACTGCTCAAGAACACATAAGTCCTTCTGGTCAGGAAAACCAGAGCTTCACAAATGTAGCCAACAGTGGTCTTGTTACAGTTCAGAATGGTTCCTGAGGACACTCAGCATTTCATAAGCCTTTTTGGCTAAAGCAGTGTTTTGAGTTTTAGATCATTTTCTAGAAAACTAAATGAAAATAAGATTCTCATCTCTTTAAATAAAATTTGGAATATATTTCCTTAAAATTTATGAAAGTAATAAAAATACAGGTTTCAGAGCAGAATTTAATTTTCCCATCTTCCAATATTCATGCAGATACATAAAAGTATCTTTAAAGGAAACACCGCCAACTGAATATAAAACTGAAACCCATTCAGAGGAATGTCCACTAACTTCATAATCCATGAAGAAAACCAGAGACACATAAGCTGCTTAAAATACACACATGCTCTGCCCAGTGAATCAAAACCGTAAGCACAACCATGAAGAAGGCATAAGATTTATATCCTGTCACTCTGCGTCCCTGGCTCCAGGATGGGAGAGTTCAAATGTCATAGAGTAAAGACAAAACAAAAAGCAAAGGAAACTGAAAACAAAACAAAACAAAAAAACAGAAAAGATGCAAACATTGCTTTTATAAGAGCTTGAAACCGTCATTGCCAAAGACTTGGCAAAAATTGTTGTATTCATTCTTCTCAATATAAAATAACCTCAAAATGTGTATACATGTATGCATATGCAGATGTATGTGTTTACATGTACATACAGGTGAACAGAATCAGGTAGACTATGGATATCCATATCTGAGACTCCAACAGTTTAATTTCAACTTTAAAGGTGGACAAAGAATTCTTGTCTACCACCACACTAAATGAATCAAAATCAGTGATAAAGGAGCTTCCTTTAATTATATACTTACTTTACACTATTAAGAATTTGGGATCAACAGCCCAGTATTCATGGCAGCAATGTCAGTAGCCAAACTATGGAAAGAGCCTAGATGTCCATCGACAGATGAATGGATAAAAAAGATGTGGTGAATATATATACCATGAAGCTATAAAAAAAAAAACTAAAATTTGCCATTTGCAATGACGTGGATGGAACCAGAGGGTATTATGCTAAGCAAAATAATCAATTAGGGAAATCAGGTATCGTATGATCTCACCGATATGAGGAATTTGAGAAACAAGACAGAGGATTACAGGGGAAGGGAGAGAAAAATGAGACAAGACGAAACCAGAGGGAGAGAAACCACAAGAGACTCTTAATTTCAGGTCACAAACTAAGGGTTGCTGGAGGGGAGGGGGGAGGGAGGGATGGGGCAGCTGGGGATGGTCATTGGGCAGGGTATGCGCTATGGGGAGTGAATTGTGCAAGACTGATGAATCACAGACTTGTAGCCCTGAAACAAATACATTATAGGTTTAAAAAAAATTGGCATCAATATATAGGAGTTAAATACTTCTGGAAATAAAGTAAAGATACAATTATAGCAGAGTAATGTACTCACTATAAAAATTATAAGAAAAGGGCACCTGGGTGGTTCAGTCATTGGGCATCTGCCTTCAGCTCAGGTCATGATCCCAGAGTCCTGGGATCAAGCCCAGCATTGGGCTCCCTGCTTGGCAGGGAGCCTGCTTCTCCCTCTCCCGCTCCCCTCTGCTTGTGTTCCCTCTCTTGCTGTCTAAGAAATAAAATCTTTTAAAAAATGACAAGATAGGAATGATTACTATAAAGCTAATTATTAGATTTATTTAAAAAAATCCCAAAGTCAGAAAATTTGCCACATCATTTGTAATATAAAATATCTTAATAGTAAGTGGGGGTGGTTGGATGGCTCATTTGGTTACACATCAGAAGATTTCAGCTCAAGTCATAATCTCCAGGTCATGGAATCAAGCCCTTTGTGGGGCTCCACAGTGAGCTCGGATTCTGCTCCGGGTGCTCTGCTTTGCCCCCACCCTCACTTACACTCTAAAAAATAAGGGGCACCTGGGTGGCTCAGTGAATTAAGCCTCTGCCTTCAGCTCAGATCATGATCTCAGGGTCCTGAGATCGAGCCCCACATCTGGTTCTCTTCTCAGCGGGGAGCCTGCTTCCCCCTTCTCTCTGCCTGCCTCTCTGCCTACTTGTGATTTCTGTCAAATAAATAGAATCTTTAAATAAATACTTAAAATTAAAACCTTATTACTAATTATACTACAAAAAAAATTATTCAGTGAATCGCACGGTCAACATAAAATCAGAAATTAAAGAGAAAACCTCAACACTAGAAATTTTTTTTTAAGGCTTTATTTATTTGACAGAGAAAGAGATCACAAGTAGGCAGAGAGGCAGGCAGAGGGAAAGGAGGAAGCAGGCTCCCTGCTGAGCAGAGAGCCCAATGTGGGCTCGATCCCAGGACCCTGAGATCATGACCTGAGCCGAAGGCAGAGGCTTAAACCACTGAGCCACACAGGCGCCCCAACACTAGAAATTTTTTTTAGTATTCTAGTTAACTATGCTAATACCAGTTCAAGAAAAAATAACATTTAGCAAAAATTTAATATTACAGACAATGCCAAACTGTATCTAGAGATAAATTCATAGCTTCATATATTTTCATTACAAAGCAGAAAAGGATCCTAATTAAGCTGCCAGATGAAAGAACCACCTTATAGCTCTCCTTAGCCTTCCCTGCCACAAAAAAAATAAAAAAATTTAAAAACCACCCTTAGGCAAATAGAAACTATAAAACAAAATTTATGAAGTTAACACATATTTTTGTAAAAATATCTGGGCTATCCAATTTTTATTAAAGTTTTTATTTTTTCACTGAGAGAGTATGCACACATACTCTGTTGAGACCAAGAGCACAAACAGAGGATTAGGTCAGAGGAAGAGTGATAAGGAAGCTCTCTGCTGAGCAACTCGGGGCTCGATCCCAGGACCCCGGGATCATGACCTGAGCCCAAGGCAGACGCTTAACTGACTGAGCCACCCAGATGCCATTCAAGCCAATTTTTAAAGAGAATAAAATCTGAAGACTGAAAACTGTAAAGAAAACAAAAGAGGTATGTCCAACTACGTTAATATACTTGAAAACCAATGGCCAATTTTCTGAAGTCATAATGTTCACATTTGAATGTAGAATAAGTAAAATATCTCATAGGATAAAGAGGAAAAATTCAAAATAGATTCTATTAATTTCATGAGTGAATTCTTTCTTCTGTCAAACAAGCATCTGCTACCTTACATACAAAAAAAAATTCTTGAGCAAAATTAATATATTCAGTACTATTCCTTAAAAATCAAACCTGTTACAACAGCCAGCATAGAAAATGAAATACCTTTCTGAATAGAGGCAAAAAAATAAAGTGGAAGTCTAGGGAACAGGAAATCAAGTGTTTTAAAAATCACAATCAGGGGCACCTGCGTGGCTCGGTCGTTGTGTCTGCCTTCAACTCAGGTCATGATCCCAGAGTCCTGGGATGGAGCCCTATATGGGGTTCCCTGCTCAGAGGGAAGCCTGCCTCTCCCTCTCCCCTGCTTGTGTTTCCTCTCTTGCTGTGTCTCTGTCAAATAAATAAAATCTTTAAAAATAAAAAGATAAATAAGAATCACAATCAGGGAGCAATTATCCTAGAAATGTAAATATGATTTAACAATATTAAAACTAGTCACAGAGTAATTTGATAACATTCAAAGTCAATTCCTGATAGCTTTATCCTTTTAATGTAATGAAAAAATAGAATAAAGAACATCCTAAAATACAGTATATTCCTTGGTATAATACCAGAAGCACTCCTCCGTAAAGCCTGGATCAAGACAAAGGTATGGCAAAAAATAAACTATTATGAACATTTTTACTAGTGACATCAACAAAAGGTAGAGCTATTTGATAGGACAAGTCATTACTATCAGGATTCAAGCACCCACAAAGACCATCTAGAAGGATCAGGTAATCATTACTGAAGCCATCAGTAGTATAGAGGAACATGATCAGTTAAAACGTAGTTTAGGAGCACCAAGGTGGCTCAGTCGGTTAACCGTCTATCTTCTGCTCAGGTCATGATCCCAGGGTCCTGGGATCCAGAGCTCAGCAAGGGATTCTGCTTCTCCCTCTCTGTGCCCCCCAAACCCTTGCTTATGCTATCTCTCATTATCTCTCCCTTTTTCAAATAAAATCTTTAAAGAATATTAAGTTTAAAAAAAATTTTAAAACAAAGTTAGTTTATAATAGTAATAGAAAAAGATAAGCCACAATAAAAAAATTTTAAAATGTTTCAAGATAACCTTGGTTATAAACCTCGGTCTATTTAAGAAAACCTACAAAACATCACAAAGACATAAGAGGCTTTACTAACTGAGGTGATGTTTAAGACTGAATTTAGTGTCATAGTTTCCCCCAACCTGCTTAACAAAAAAAAAAGAAAAGAAAAAAATGCTAGCACTAGCCTGGAGAATGCGCATCAGCAGGCACTAAACTAAGCACTTTTTATAGGTCATCTAATTTAATTATAACACGAATTCTATGGGGCCATTATCTCCATTTTACAAGTGATAAAACCAGGACCCAGAGAAAGGAAAAGCCTTCCTCACACAATGTATGGATACTACTGAAGAATGAAGCCCAAGCCCTCTGAAGACATGATCTCCAAAAAGCTGCTCTACTGCTACAATTTTAAAAGGGGGGAGAAGGGGGAGGGTGGAATAGGATGAAAAGAATTTGACAAATGGGAATTAATCCCATCAGGTTATTAAAACAGGATTATCCTAAATCAAAGTTACATGGTACTAGCAATATGAAGAGCTAGATCAGTTAGAATAAGTAACCTAGAGAAAGATGTTAAAGAAAAACATACACAGCCTATAACACTAGCCTGTGAGCGGGATTTCGGCTGGTTTTGTTCTTTACTGAATTTCCAAAACATCTGGTAGTGTTAAGTAGAGGTTCAATAAATATTTGACCAATGAGTTAACGAAGGAAACAGTGTGAACTTGCCTTATAGCTCGGTAATGGAAGTAGAGCATAATCAATTAGGCTGCAAGAATTGCTTAGCTATTTGGGGGAATAAGTCAACTCCCTGCTTCAAACAATTCTAGATGGGAAGTTGTTGAAGAGAATAAATGTTAAGGGGGAAAAAAATAAACTATATCTAAAAACAGTAAGAGACCTATTAAAGAAAGCCTTTCCACAACGGAACGCTATCCTCAACATATTGATAAGCGTTCCCATCAGGAAAACCAGGATCTCAATAAAAAAATGCGAAAAGGATGTTAGACCATACACATACATTCATCCTCACAATCAGCAAAGAGCAAGTTAACAATCGTCTCAGCTACCAGACTGGAAAGATAGTCTTTAAATTGTTCATAGCCTTTGCCCCAATAACATTTTCATTGTAAAGATTCATCACTAACCAGGTTAGAAAATGAAAATATTCAAACCATAAGGTTTACAAGGTGAGGATATAAAGTTTCGAGAAGACCATCCATGATACTCTACAAATAAACTCCCAAATGCAAACCAACTTAACCCATTAATGCTATTTTTTTAATCTGTTATTTATTATAGTTGATACACAATGTTCATTTCAGGTATACAACACTGACCTGACACTTATATAACTTGAAATAGGTTTTCTACACTAAGATTTTGCCAAAAGACTGCACAGAAAAATATCAAAAGACTTAGAACTGTTTAAACAAGAAATTTAAGCACTTCACTCAGAACACATTTAGGAATGCCTTAGGAGGTTCACTTTTTGAAAGATCTTTATGCACTACTACCGCATACACAGGGGAAATATTTCTCCCACTAATGATCTTGAAAAGACCTTGGTGAATTTACTCTTCAGTTAGACATTACTCATGTCAACTCCTACTCAGATTTCACTCTACTCTCCCAGTTTATTTCGGGATGGAAGGCAACACTCAGGCTTACCCTGAGCATCCTACATTTTCTGTTGCTAATTCTGTGATCTGTGGTTCTACAGTGAATTACACAATTGCAATTTAATTGCCTCTTGTATATTACCTAATTAAAGACCTTTTAGAAGTCTCATATGTACTGATCTCCCACTGTATTGATTCAATAGAGTCTAGAATATTCGGATATGTTGCTTCCACCCTTAGAGCATCCCTACTGCCTTTACCTTAATATGGAATATGGGTTTAATTACACAGTAATCTCATTACTGCAAATACTTTCACCTTGCCTAGATTAAAATAAGCCCAGTAGTCTTAACAAACAGTAGCAGTTTTCAGCCTTGTTTTTATACTGGAATCACCTAGAAAGCTTTGAAACTACCACATTGGGGAGCCTGGGTGACTCAGTCAGCTTTCAGCTCAGGTCTAAATCCCAGGGTCCTGGGATCAAGCTGCATATTGGGCTCCTTGCTCAGCAGGGAGCCTGCTTCTCCCTCTCTTCCTCCAGCTCTGTGTCTCTCTCCAATGGAAATCTTTTAAAAAATAAAACTGCAACCTCAGAGATTGATTTCATTAGTCAGGGGTGCAACTTGGGTGATGGGATTCTTAAGAGCTCTCCAGGTAATTCTAACACACTGCTAAAGACAGAAATCACAGGTTTTTGGTTTTGGGGGGGGGGGGTTGTTTTTAAAGAAAGGAAATCCCACCAAATTCCTTAGCTGACTTTGAAACAAAGGGATCAATACAGCAGTCCTAAAATGAAGTGTTACCAATTTAGGACAAAAGTTTCATAATTTGATTCCTAAACATTTTTAACTTTGGGAAGCTGTCCTTTGTTCCAATGATTCATCCACTGGTCATTAGATAAAGCCTAAGAATGGAAGCACCCAAGACTACGTGACCCACCACTTCTTCCAAAGAGCTAAATCAACTTGAAATATTATATAAAATAGCACAATCACTCAAGAGGCCTGCCTCACTACCAAATGGTAACTGGTGGGATTTTCCACTCAGAATTTCCATATTTCATAACCTGGCAATTCGCTTTCAGTTTAAAGTTCTTTAATGACCTTACAAATCGTGCTATTTATCTTGTGAGTGTACAGGGAAACGGTTTCCATTAAAAGGAAAAAAACTAGAGAGGGAAAACAGGATTACGTTATTCTACTTCAGTTTATAAGCAGTCACTATATCACAATTGCCTCTGATTTCATTTTTGAAAGCAGCAAAGGCCAGTATCACTTAATCCATTGGCGTTCTCATTAGCACAACTCATTCCATTAAATTAAGTGCAACGGTCTCAAGATACCCTGGGGAGGGTTAAAGGAACTGAAGCAACACACGCCTGCCTGAGACGCTGAAGTCAGTCTGAGGTTCTTCAGTGCCGTTCCCACCTCGTTCCCCAGAGGACAACGTATTTCCGATTAAAAGCCAACATAACCCAACCCTTCAACATTTGTATCATCCTGTACCAAAGGCTGAGAGCACATGGAATGAATGATCTTAACTCCCGAAGAGGGGGACTTTTTAAGACTTTCACATCATCTGCTGGAAATCTGCAAACAAGAAAGCAAGGCATACAACGGGGGTCCTACACTGCTTGTCTCTTGGGTTTGACAGAGGCATTAACAAAGTTTTGCTTGGCAATCCTTTGTTCTATACCAACAGGTATAACCATTTTGATGGCTTTTTTATGGGCAGGGTGGGGTGAGGGGAGGGATCCTGGAGATCTCAACAACATGGAGGGTTGGGGGAGTGCCTGGGTGGCTCAGGGGGTTGAATGGCGACTCTCAGTTGCAGCTCAGTTCAGGGTTTGAGTCATGAGATTGAGCCCCTCATTAGGCTTCACAGTTGGGGGGGGTTCTGCTTGGGATTCTCCCTCCTCCTCTACCCCCCCAGGCACATTTTTTTTTTTTTTGGCCTTATTTTAGAAAGCAAAGGTTTAAGAACATTAGTTTCCAAAGAGGACTTTGAGATGACTTCACTTTTGTTCCCTTTCCCCAAACTATACCCAATTCTTTGAAACTCGAGTAAATCCGACACGTCCATGTATCCAGACGAGGTTTTTATAAGATACACTCTAAGAATGCATCCAGGCCACAGATGTAGCTCTGGCACCAAAGAGGGGCAACAAGAAGACAAGGGCTCTTAGTGGAAGGTAAGGAATTTTCAACCTTTGTAAACCTATAGGGTTTTTTTCCTAGAAAACTGGCTCTTTCCCTGAACTTGGTGTGGGGGGCGGAGGGTGATCAAAGCAGTCACAATGTTAAAAACCTAATGGACTATCCAGAGATTAAAATGGCTGTTTTATTGTAACGGAACAGGTCAGTTCTAGGAAAGCCCCCTTTTTCACCTAATACTATTTCCCTACAATGCACTCTTCCTGATCAGTTTTACCTAATGGCTTACTTCCCCCACAACCGTGATTTCACAGTATTTGTATACACTCCTCAAACTTAGAATTAGAGGTAAATTATGCAAAGTGGTGGGAATGATTATTCCCTGTGAAGGTTTAATAAGTCACAATTGTGATTACAGTGGCCATGCACACAAAATGCAAACATAAGTATATGATTCATATACAAAATGATTACACACTTTTTTTTTTAAGATTTGAGAGACACACAGGGAGAAGAAACACAAGCAGGGGGAGTGAGAAAGAAGCAGGCTCCCCACTGAGCAGGGAGCCCAGTTCGGGGCTTGATCCCAGGACCCTGGGATCATGACCTGAGCTGAAGGCAGAGGCTTTACCCATTGAGCCATCCAGGGGCCTTTTTTTTAAGATTTTATTTGACAGATCACAAGTGGGTAGAGCAGTAGGCAGAGGCAGGGGGGAAGCAGGTTCCCTGCTGAGCAGAGACCCTGACGTGGGGCTCGATCCCAGGACCCTGACGGAGATCAGGACCAGAACCAAAGACAGAGGCTTAACCCACTGAGCTACACAGGTGCCCCCCCCCCGGTGTTTTTTTTTTCCCCCTCTAAGAATTATTTGACAGAGCACAAGCAGGGAGAGTAGCAGGTAGAGGGAGAGGGAGAAGCAGGCTCCCCACTGAGCAGGAAGCCAAATGTGGGGCTCAATCCCAGGACCCTGGGATCATGACCTGAGCCGAAGGCAGTCACTTAACCCAGCCACCCCAGCAACCCAATTCCTGTTCATTTCTAACTAGCTGGCTACTTCAACTTTAGTAAATTCAATAAAAACAAAAACCATGTAACCACCCAGCTAAACTATTAGTACATTAGTACATTAAGTCCTATACATTTAGAATGTAGCTCTAAATGATGGCCTGTAGTCTAAGTCCGTATCTGTATGAGTGAAAGTACTTAACCTCTGTTATGGTGGCCATTATGTTTGTCAGACTCTTCCTACCTTCTAATCACCATGGACACCACCGGTTTTCTCCTGTGCGGTCCCCAGTTTTCCAAAGGCTTGACAAATTCCCTTTTAATTTGCCTTATAATGAAACAGATCTGAATATCTGTGTTATTGTTTTGTAGCTTCAACACTGATCCCACCTGTAACCAAAGACCTAGAGTAATGCAAGGTCATACATTGTGTCCTATATAGAGTCCTATAGAGTCCTATATACAGGCTCTAGTATTCTGATGGTGCAGAAGTAACCAAGGCAAAAAAGCATCAGGCTTAGGCACTGCACAGTTGAAGTCCTTTCCCCATCAGTGGTTGCATCATATTTGTATCACATGTGAACCCCTGGATATGTTCTTTCAGGTGGTAGGACCACTGGGTACAAAGCTTTGTCAGTATCGGGGTCCAGTCATCAGTAGTCAGGACCTAAGTGGCATATGCCAGCCACTCATTCCTCCGAGTTGAAGTTTTCTGGCCAAAAGCAAAGAAAGGCAGGTTTTAGTCAACTGAGTTTAATGCTACTAAGCTTTCTCAAGTAACTCATGGATAAAACCCCTAATTCAATTTGTGGGCCTTAGAGCCAAGAAAGGGGGAAACCACTCTCTCTCTGCAGATCAGCTGCAGTTCACAGAAACTCACCTGCCCTTAACAGAGGGAGGACAGTCAAGGTATGGCTCTTCCGTCATTTATAGACACTTTCAGATCTTAATCTGAAAGTTTCTAAAATTCTCAAAGTTTTAAGTAAGCAGCAATATGCATTTCAGGAACATTTGAGCCTTTAAATCCTTTTACTAGGTATCTGACTACTTAAAGATAGAGGAAAAATATACAATGGATTAGTGATTTTGCAATTATGCTGTTATTTTTATACAACCCAACTGTGTAATTCAAGACTTGAAGATTTTGGCATTAATTGACTTGTGCATCAAATTCACAAGAATATAAATTCCCACTTCACTGTCCTAGGAGGAAAACTACTGCCAAGAAATGCTCCAGCTCTCTTTAGTAAGCAGCATGTTAGGAGGGGAAAAAAATGTGGAGCCTTTTAAATACGGGAAATACAGGGCGCCTAGGTGGCTCAGTGGGTTAAAGCCTCTGCCTTCAGCTTAGGTCATGATCCCAGGGTCCTGGGTTTGAGCCCAAATTGGGAATCTCTGCTCAGCAGGAAGCCTGTTTCCTCCTCTCTGCCTACTTGTGATCTGTCAAATAAATAAAATCTTTAAATATATAAATATGGGAAATACATACTTCGACTGTTACATGGCCTCCCCCTTAATAAAAACTCAGGCTAATCTGAGTCTTCAAACATGCTAAACATTTTTGCAGAGATCAGACACAGGATTTTGTTGTTTGGATTTGGGAACACCTGGATAAGGCTATAGCCGTTTCCTTCATATTGTGAATGGTTCAAAGTTCAAGTTCTGCAAGAACTTTTTAAATAGGAATCAGATCTGCAGCTATGAACAAGCTTCAGTAACAAAATGCGACAAATACACACCTTATAGATCAGCTACCACTGACTTTTTACAGAAGAGTCAGAACAGGCATACCCTTAGTCTAACCATAGTCACTTTAATACACCAAAAATAAGCTTAAATTCTGCATGAATGATCAATGTGATGACTGGATGACATTCAGAAGCATGCTATAGGACCAGAGAACATAGGTCAATACTTACACTTAGTTAAGGACTACTGAGGTTGAAAGCTGCTTGACCTATGGAGTGGAGAAGCAACAGGTGACAGCAACAGAAGCAGCAGTGAGGAAGTACTTAGCTAGGAGTGGGATGGAAGGTGCACAAGAACTTCATGGGGTAGCCACAGCTGACCTGACCCTCAATTGGTCTGAAATTAGGAAATGGTGCTTGGATATACAGCTCTCCTGCAAAATGAGTCGTCTGCCTACAGGATACATCTTTTCCAGCTCCAGCCTTGTGACTGAATTACCTACAGGGTTAGGTTCTGGAAGGATCTGTATAATAGGACCACAGCTACAGAGAATCATCCCATAGGTACTCCCAGAGAATGACAGGTTCAAAACCGCTTCTTAGTTTTAGGTGTTTTTAAAGGCTGAATAAATGAGGGTGGCGGGAAGACGGTTTAGTGAAAGCTATAGCAGTGTTTCAGAAGGCAATTCACAAGCTCTCCAAATTTAAGAGATTGCTCACAGGCTTAATACTTCAGAAAACACCTATGCAGCTAGATATGCCTTGGGCAAATTACAAGCTCTCTGGGTCCCCACATATTGTCCAACTAAGGAGATGGTTACATTTTTCCTGAACATTTAGGTACAGCATTCTATAAGATTTCCTAGACATGTTTTATTTGGAACATTTACCCGATTAGGGCAATTTGAGTCATGACTTTCATCTGTTACAGTACATTAGACCCCTGGAAACTGGTTTTAAAACTAAAGTTGGCAGACATTACACCTGAAATTCCTTACCACTTTGGGATTAAAAAAAGAGAAAAGAAAAAAAACCCGCATTCCTTACTGAGGGGCAATGTGCCAATCCTTTGTTTTTCATCAATAGTGCGTTTCATTAGGCCGACTCAGACCAGGAACTACTCACCTACAGCAACTCTACAAAACTGCGTACCTTCTCTAGGGTTTGGATTTGATGTCCTAGTTTTCCAGCGGTATAGGAAGCTTAACTTTTTTCTTATTATTCACGAGGAAAATTCCTACCCCTTCGCCCTAGTGAAGACTTCAAACAGAAGTGTCCAGATTTCACCCACTTCGCCTAAGTACACAATCATTTACACCCAGAGAGAAGCCCAGCTCCAGCTGAAGCAGGGGGACAGGAATGCACCATGGCCGTTAGAAATTAAAGTTTATGGGAGTTGCATACTAGCCTGGCCGAAAGGGACCCCCACCGGGTGCAGCCACCGCACAGCCGGCACCAGCGGTGAGTCTCACTCCTGCCAAGCTGACAGCTTCTCCCGACGGGAAAGGGGGCTGGGGGAGGACGCGTCCTCTGCAACCCGAAACCCAGCCGGCTCAAGCACGGTCTCCCCCCGCCCCCGAAAATCCCCTTGAAGCTCAAAGACCAACAAAACTAGTACCCGCGTTGAACAAGGGCAGAGGGCAAGCGACCCGGAGCTCTCCCGGGAGAAAAACTCCGGAAAGGAAGAAGTGGCGGCCGGAGGCAGCTGGTCCTGCGTGCAACTCACCTTCTGCTGCCTCCGGGCCATGTCGGTGGGCTGCTTAGCGTTGAAGGGGTACGCGATGCACCTCACCACGAAGACGTAGAGCTGCAAGCGGATCCGTCGCTCCTGCTCCTCGTCCAGCTGCCTCTCAGGCTCATCTCGCCCCTCGCTGAGCACCGAGGGGCTGGGGCTCACCGGTCTGGCAGCGCTGCCGCCGCCCGCGCGCCCCGGCGTGTCCCGCCGCCCTTCGCGAGCCGGGGCCGGCGGCGCCCGCTGCGAGCCGCCGGCCGCCACCAGCACATCGCGGCTCTCCTCTTCCAACCCTTCGTCCGACTCCTCTTCGCTGGAAGACGGGTCCAGCATGGTGCTCGGGGCGCCCCGCCGCTCGGCCCGCGGCCCCCAGGCGCCTCAACCCCGCGGCAGCTGCGCCTGCCGGTCGGAGGGAGCCGCGCGGCTCGCAGCCGCGGTCGCAGAGCGAAAGGGAAACTGGCCGGAGCTTTCCGGACACGTCGAGTTGGAGACGGAATGTTTCCTTCCACCAGGGCGAAAGGGGCGGGCAGCAGCCGGAGAAGAAGAGGGGGAGCCGCCGGGATTAAATAGGCGGAGTTAGCGTTGGAGGTGAACATGAGCGCCTCGTGAATTCCTCTGCCCGCCCGGGGCCGGCCAACCCCGTGATCCTGCCGCGCCGGTGGGCAGAGGCGGGGCGGCTCGAGGGCCCGGGCGCAGGTGGGGAACCTGTGGCTCCCACAACAAGCAACACGTGGAATAAAATGTTGAGCGGGCGCGGGGTCGTGGAGTGCGCGTGCGCGCGCCGCGGCTGCTGCCTGGGCCCAGGTGCCGGCTACCCGGGCGCGCAGTGTGCACGGGCGGGGAGGGGCTGCGTGTGCGGGCTCCGAGTGCGCACACCCGGGGGTGCTTGCACGGCCTTGACCCCCACCCCACGTCCTTTTTCTTCCACCAGACTCCCGAGGGACGGGTGGACGGAGGCCGGACAGCTTCCCCCACCCTCCGCCCCGCGCAGGAGAGGAGAGGGGACAAAACGTCTTTCAGACCAGAACCGGATGCCCAGGCTTGAACCCAAGTGCGTAAAAGTGGGACCTGAGCCGCTCGCCTCCACATAACGTTGGGAAGAGACTTTGAAAAGTCTCTCGCTCTGCTCAGTTTGACACTTTTGCTGTTAGTCCAAATTATAAAGTCAGAGGAACGTTCTTGACAAGGGGAAGAAAAAAAACAAAAAACCAAAAAACAAAAAACACGCCAGGCTTCCTTTTTAAATTGTTTTTATTCCCGCAGACACATGAACAAGATAGATTTTGTATTTGCGAAATGGCACTCAGGTTCAGCTCACACATAACCGGATTATAGTGTAGGTTGGGATGCGGTTGACTCAAAACAGGTTGTGCAGCCGCAGACATATATCCAACAAATATTTGAGCCCACGCCCGGTACCCAGTACTGTTAGCATTTGGCCGAGCCCGCGGAGCACACGGACAAACACTTGGTCGTTGTTGGTTCTGGCCTCAAGTGGGCGTCTTGAGGCTGCACCTGAAGCCTCTTATCTGCCCAGATTTTTCGGTCCCACTGCCGGAACCACCCGGGAGTTTGTTCTGGTGATTCTGTTTCTGATGTACTTAATCCCGAGAACGGGGAGGGGGGGCGGGTAGGAAATCTAGTGAATTCAACACAAGGTGCGGGTGCTGTAGCCAAGCTGGCAGAAGGATTATGGAGCGAAGGGGAACCTCTGAGCTTGTCTACTCTGTGGCCAAAAAAGCAGTCTTTCAAGCCACTTCCACCGTTAGGTACACAAGAGAGAGGCTTTCCTTCTGCATTTACTGACATTCTCCCTAGATGGGGGGGGGGGGGGGGGGGGAGAAAAAAAATGAAAAAAGCAAGGAGGTATTTACTCCTAGGGACTCTTGCCTATTTATCAATCCTTAATGGATGCCCACAGTGATAAAATGTTCATTGAGGGCATTACTACTGGCGGTTTTCCAGCTGCTGAGGAAGAGGAAATCTCAGAAACTGGTTTAAAGATAATGTTTTATGCTTGGCAGGGTGAATAATAAATGGCAAGCCTACCCATTAAAGTGATAGTATCTACTGCTCATATACACAGCAAATTACTTTTGCGAAGTTTTGTAAATGTGCCCATCTAATATGACCAAAGTAACCTTTGGTTAAAAGGTGATGATGGGGTGGGGCACCTGGGTGGCTCAGTCGGTTAAGCATCTGCCTTCGGCTCCAGTCATGATCCCAGGACCCTGGAATCGAGTCCCACATCCGGCTCCCTGCTCCACCGGGGACCTGCTTCTTCCTCTGCCTGCTGCTCTCCCTGCTTGTGCTCTCTCTCTCCTCCCAACAAATATATAAAGAAAATCTTAAAAAAAAAAAAATGATGATGATGGTGATATTGACAATTACCTTTTATGGGCTTTGTAGCCATGACTGCACAAAACCCTTTATATACATAATGTCATTCATGTTTAGTTCCTTTGTACAGATAAGGAACCTGAGACTTAGAGAATCCTCTTCCTACACAGCTAACTGTTGGAACAAAGTCCTTTCTAGTTCCAAATAGTGGCTTTTTCTATTATAATCTGATTATAAGTCAGTATATTAAATGTATTATTTTTTAAACTGATAACTAAATAAGAGTATAATTTCTAGCAACATAAAAGTATAATTTAAATATAGCAGCTTTATTGCCCTTATTTTTCTTACTAAGAAAGGTATATTTTTGTTTCCTTTTTTAGTTAGTTAATACTACTTGATGTGTTAGCTTATGATTCTCTTCCTACCAAAAATAGTTATCAAATTAAGGGTTTTTGAACCCTTGGGGGACCCCACTAGAAAATATCTAATAATTTTTAGAATAAGCTCTACAGTGTTTTCTCTATGAAGATGAAAATGGTTTAATGGGCATAATTAAAGAAATATCCAAAAAGGCAACAAAGGACATGTTTAAGGATTTTGTTAATTAAACATACATTGCTTAAGAAACTAGCATATGTTAAAACCATGCTAAGTATATTTAGAAGGACAACATATAGTCTTGGACCTTAAGTTTGTAGATTGAAGAATGACAAATGAAAAAATAACTTATTTTAAAAAACAAAAAACACATGTTGATATTGCAATCTGATAATTGTTCTAATAACCCCAAAGATATGGTAATACAGAGAACTACCTCATACAGGACAGAGTAAGGGAAGGATGCTGACATACGTCTTGAAATATGATTCAGAGCTACTGGGGTGAGAGCACTGGAGGCAGGAGGAGCCATGTTTGCAAAGGGGTGAAATTGCTCGCACATTTGGAGAACAGCAAGTAAAGTGGCATGCCTGAAGTGAAGGATATATATGAAGATGGAGAGGGTGAGATAGAGAACAGGCAGAGACAAATTTAGCATTGAGCAGGACAGTGGGCAGGCATCTTGTTCTTCTATGTCATGCTTTGGAATTTAAACCATATCCTGATGGAATCAGGGATATACATAAAGGGTTAAGTAAGGTACAACCTAAGGTGATCTGTAACTCGTAAGAATCAGTCTGGAGCACGGTAAGGGCAGTGAAGTTAGTAAGAAAATCTGGTGGAGAAACAATGAGGGCTTGAGTTTAAACAGGAGAGAAGGGGAAGAGGGAAGCTTAAGAGATAGGCAAAGGAATAATCAGAACATGGATGGGAAGCTGAGGAAGAGGGTTAAGGAAAGAACATGGTTCTCAGCTTGGGTAATCTGACTGATAATAGAAGAAATATGGACTTCTACGAGACATATAGGTTTGGAGAAGCACGAAGTTTTGAGGAGCCTATCACAAAGATCCTAGGCTCAGCTGGAGATGCAAAGCTGGTACTCAAACCTATTAGGGGAAAAGGGAATTGTCAGCATATTAGTGCTCGTGGAAGCTACAGATACAGATGATTAGGGCCAGAAATCGTGTATTCAGAGTGAGAAGAAGGCCAAGGATGTGTCTCTGAGGAACCCTCCCTGCCTTGCCTCCAATTAAGGGATGGTTCAAGGAAAAGGAACCTGAAAAGACGACCTGATCATTAAAAATTAATTGTTCATGATTAATATTTTTAATTTTGTGCTTACAATTTCTACCTTAAATATTACCTTTTCAGGTCATTATAAATCAATTGATGCTCCCAGATAATTAAATAAATGATGACTGATTGGTTTGTACGATTTCATAAGACTATGGTTTGTACAATTTCATAATATAACACTATGATTGGTTTATACGATTTCATAAATATACAAAATACATATGAGCTTATTCAATGATTCATTTTTACTTTTTTCAAGGTGAATATAAAAACAAATTGAACTTTTACTGCTTTTTAATGAAACACCTCTAATGCTAGGGAAAGATGAATGCACAGTAATAAAATAGAATATAAAATGTGTTTTGGCAATGATATTTAAAGAAACAGGTGTGTGACCTGAATAGCTATAGGTGGCCTGTTTCCTGGTAGAGAGTTGATTTGTGCATTTGACCTGAAAGGAAGATATTAACTCTTTCAAGTCACAGATGAAATCATTCTTTCATTGAACAGACATTTTTGTGGGCACCCACTCTAAGCTATGCACTATTCTGAGTAGATAAAAACAATAAAAGTTAGTCCCTGAGGCAATGCATATGAAACAGACATAAGCAAAATAAGAAATTATGGTAATATATGCTCTTACAGTAATAATGAAAAAATTCACAAAATATTCCCTTAACTGTTTTGGAATGGGGCAGTCTATTATTTTTTTGTAGTCTAGTTATCGCTAAAATATTATTACAACAGAGAGAGGAATCTTTTTCAAGTCAAATAGAAAGACCAGTTTTACAAATATGCATGGGCAAACTGTCAACTCGCAAACCCAGCTAAGAAAAAGAATATGCATTTACAGAAGTCAGAGAAGAACAACAAATTTAAGGTGAGTATTTACATTTTATGAGGCAATAATCCTCCTGGCAACCTCATTTAAATCCCTTTCCTCTCTTTGCTCAGCTTTCCCTTTCTCTCCTCTCTGGTTAGAATTCAAGTCTAGCAGAGAATTGTTCTAGGACTCCCCTTTTTACAGATAATGGGTTAAAAAATATGCAAATGATTAGCACAAATGGACCAGGATATGAGTAGTTCACACTGATTGATACACAGACACATGCACACACACACACAATATAATCAAAGGATTAATTTGTGAAGATTAAATAAGATAATGCATGCGAAGTACTTTAAAAACTCTTTGATACAGAGCAAATGCTGAGTATTTTACTGTTATTAAAATTGCTTTATTGTTTTTTAATTTTTTTTCTTTTTTAAAAATATTTTATTTATTTATTTGACAGAGAGAGAAAGCACAAATAAGGGGAACCGTAGGGAGAAGGAGAGGGAGAAGGAGAAACAGGCTACTTGCAGAACAGGGAACCCAATGCAGGGCTCATTCCCAGGACCCTGGGATCATAACCTGAGCCAAAGGCAGATGCTTAACAGACTGAGCCAGACAGGCACCCTAAAATTGCTTTTTTCTTTAGCTCACTGCTAACTATAGAACTACAGAAACAAACTGTAGATAGGATAGTAAATGATTCTATGCATTTTTATTAGGTTTTACCTAACTTAGAATTTGTATTTCTAAATTATTTGTCTTGAAACAACCAGAATAAAGTAAATTCCAAATACGTGTTAAGGTTTTTTGTTTGTTTTCAGAAAGAGAGAGAGAGAAGGCAACCCTGAGAGTGGGTTGGGGTAGAGGGAGGAGCAGACATCCTAGTGAGCAGAGAGCCTGATGCAGGACTCATCCCAGGACCCTGAGATCATGACCTGAGCCAAAGATAGATGCTTAACCAACTGAGCCCTCTTGTTAAGGTATTTTATTAAGATCTCAGAGATTTCATAATTTTTGTAAGAAGGTCTGACCTCACAAGCAGCAGCTACTTTCCTTCTGTTCCTATTCAATCTGTGGGCATTCATTAATGATTGGTTACAGTTTTGTTCTTTAAGTTTCCATTTTGTGAGAAATTTGGAGGAAGTAACAGAAACGAATTGGTTGTGAAGTACAGAGGGAAAAAGGTAGAAGCATATTGTGACCTATGTGCTCAAAATGTCATGAGAAAAGTCTTACATTAACTCAAGATATATAATGTATGTGGTGATTATGTTTTCCTAGAGAAGTGGGCATTTAGCCTAGAAGACATATTTGTGTTTTAAATGTTAAGAAAGACACAAACTGAGTTTTTTGTGGCAATGGATAAAACCTAGGAATTATGCCCACAAATGGATAAAGCAATAAGTAGAGGTTTTTTCCCCCTAGCTTTCATCGTTTTTTTTGAACTTACATTGACTTTGTTGCTAAACGCATTTTCTGCCAATCAATAATATTTATTGAGTGCCTATTCTATATTAAGCACTATACTAAGACACTGTAAAGACAGCTTTGCATTGATTGACTAGAAATACAGCCAATGAAAATTCTGCTACTGTAAAAAAAAAAACTTATACCATTTCAATAATAATGCTCAAAATAATCAAACCAAATTGAGATAGTGTTCTTATTGGAGACAATTATAAGTGACAGTCAAATTATATTACATGGGAAAAATAAAGATATTTTTACTAAATGCTATTACTCTGGTCTATGGCAGAGATTAACAAACTTATTCTCAGGACCTATTTACACTCTTTTTATTTTATTTATTTTAGTCACCATATAGTACATCATTGGTTTTTGGTGTAGTGTTCCATGATTCGTTGTTTGTGTATAACACCGAGTGTTCCATGCAATATATGCCCTCCTTAATACCCATCACCGGACTAACCCATCTCCCTACCCACCTCCCATCTAAAACCCTCAGTTTGTTTCCCAGAGTCCATAGTCTCTCAAGGCTCATCTCCTCCTTCAATTCCCCCCTTCATTTTCCCCTTCCTTCTCCTAATGTCCAGACCTATTTATTTATACTTTTGAAACTTGCTAAGGACCCCAAGACCTTGTGGTTATGTGGACTATATTTATTAGTATTTTTAATATTAGAAAAAATGAAACTAAAAAAATTTAGAAATAGTTCTTAATTCATTTAAACACAATAATAACAAACCTATTATATAACATAGGTTACATATTTTTATGAAAATTACTGTATTTCCAAAATAAAAAGCTGGGTGGGAAGAGTGGCATCGTTTTACACATTACAAATCTTTTTAATGTCTGACTTAATAGAAATCATGTAAATTCTTGTATCTGCTTCTACATTCAACGTGTTGAAGTATATTATCTTGTTTGAAATAGATGAAGAAAGCACAATCTCACATAGATATGCAATTGACAAAGGAAGGGGTATTTTAATGGCTTTTTTATGTAATTGTGGCTATTCTACTTTAATATTACCCCAAAACTCAACAAGCAGTTGTTTAAGATTAGTTGCAATGTGGAATCCAAAACCACATCATTAATAAACCTTTCTCACACTGGTTCACTGGGTAATGTAAATTGTCCAAAAGTCAACACGTTTTGTTAATTATATAGCACCCCTTAAAAATTACCTTCATCAATAACCAGCAATCTCAGCAAAAAAAAAAAAAAAAAAAAGAGTCATTAAGTACCAGAAAACTACCAAGCTCACAATTGCAGACAGAAGTTTTCCAAATTCTCATTTTTGCTTGAAAGCTTGCATTTTATCACTGGCAAAATACTGTCAGTTGTGACAAGCTCCCTTCACTCATGTTTGAGCAAATGTCTGCCCAATTATCTAAGTATGGATAATTATAATTTGTTTGTCAAGTTGTTCTCTCCAGTAAAAATTGTGTTCTAGGAAGAAGCAGCTAGTTCAGCTTGCAACTCGAACAGTCCCTTCTCCTCCAGATGACTTCATTAAGATGCAGAGTTACTTTTAGGTATACCTCTCATTTCACATCACAGAATATTTCTTTAAATGCATCCCCAGGGGTGAGATTGAACAAAATTAATACTTTTTACTTTTTCATCAGGAATATTTGTTTTTTTGTTTTTTAAAGATTTTATTTATTTATTTAACAGAGAGAAAGATCACAAGTAGGCAGAGAAGCAGGCAAAGAAAGAGGAGGAAGCAGGCTCTCCGCTGAGCGGAGAGCCCAGTACAGGGCTCAATCCTAGGACCGTGAGATCATGACCTGAGCTGAAGACAGAGGCTTAACCCACTGAGCCACCCAGTCACCCCTCATCAGAAATGTTAAGTGATACTAGTTTTTGTTTATCTTCCTCCTGTGAGTGTATGCAGGTGACGAACACCATGATTACTGGTGGATTTTGGAGCAATGGCCTTAATTCACACTAAAGCTCCACCACAGATCCACCATCACTTCAGTGGCATTTGTGTGATGTCAACCTGGTGAAAACAACAAGTGACATTTTAATATTCATATGAAAACATTTTCAATCTCTTTGAGATGCCATTAGGGATACTCAGGGGCTTAAGGACCATATTTTGAGAATGTTTAGTCTTCAAGTTTCTGATTTTACTATTGTATAACCCACACGTTGTTACTCAGCAAAATCTACTCACAAATATTCTTCCCTCTGCCTGATTTTAAAATAAAGTAGGTATTACACTATGTTGAACAAATGTACCCCATGGATCTTATTACAGGTAAAGGTATTGCACGTGAAAATATTTAAAAATATTTTAAATGATCAGATCTTTAAATTTTTCATATATTTTATGCAGTCTCTCAAAAATTAAAGCATTGTATTAGCAAGATATTTCTAGAATATTAATAAATAGTAATTTCTATATAGATAATATAGATATATAGATATATATAGAGAGATATATCTATATAGATAATTCTACATTTGATTTAAAAATTTAACATATAATATAGTGTCTTGGATCTAAATTTTAACATCATACTATAAGTCCTTTAAATTTCCCTGGGTTTCTTATTAAGCCATAAAATATCTGTCTACATTTAAGAAGTAAACATAAAAATATGTATGTGGTATGCTTAGAATTTTTCTACTTTATGTTCTATTTTTTTCCACTAATGTGGACATCTAGGAATAAGTTAATTTTATTAATTGGTGACAAGTTTCCATTTGAAACAAAATTTAAATATTTAGATTCAAGAGTCTGCCTTAAATAGAAAATGATTCTTAACAGCATATTGTCAAAAACTATACTGTTTGGATAAAGCCAAAAATTCTATATTATTTGTCATCATCATAGTTTTAGATCTCACTCTGAAGTAAATAGCTTGAAAATAAAATCTATATAAAAACAAACCAGTAAGAACCTCTTTGCTTACACTGATCTTTCTATACAATTTAGTTGTGGGGAGAAATGTGTTAAAACCAAATAGAGAGAGAGTGTGTGTGTCTGTAAATTATAGATCCTCTCTACTATAAGATTTCATATTTTTAAAACTTTTTTAAAAGATTTTATTTATTTATTTTACAGAGAAAGAGAACAAGCAGGGGAGAGGGAGAAGCAGGCCCCCGCTGAGCAGGGAGCCTGACATGGGGCTCGACCCCAGGACCCCGAGATCATGACTTGAGCCAAAGGCAAACGCTTAACCCACTGAGCCACCCAGGTGCCCCAAGACTTCATATTTTTGCAATTAAATTCCTGTGGGGCCTTTGCTTATTAAAATAGGTCCTAAAGAAATAAATGTTAAAATAAGAAGAATATTATTTAAAGTCATAAAGCATGGATGAGCACCAAGGAGTCCAGAGCTCCTAAAATTGTAGGCAAAATGTATCGTATCTATGGACTGTTTTCCTAAGAAGAGGTTCCAAAGCTTTTATCATGGAGTTCAAGACACCAAAAAGCAAAGAATCACTGAATCTCTATTTTATAGTAGAGTAATTCTGTAAAATCTGAACAGGGTAAATCATGTAATGTCAAAGGCCCATACTTGATAACTAAGGTGAACTTATGTTATAGATATAAACCATGCATACCTAACTATATCTTAACAATTAATTGGGGAGTTTTGTTCATCAATTTTTCTGTAATCTCCTTAAACTGGCTTTGTGTTCCACATTGCAATAATAAGGATTGTTAAGGAGCATTTATTCAAGAATATCATCTAAAACCTAAACATAATAATGGATATACATTACTTATGAAAACATTTAAATACTAGATAAACATAAGGGACTTTATTACCAGTTACACAGTATGAGCAGAGAGTTAAATAGGTTTATTATCACCTAAACTCGGCATTCTTTAGGAAGTGTGACTCATGGCTAGTAACACTTCTACTTCTCAGTAGTTCTGTAGTTTTAAAGCATCTTTGCAAGGTGATAATCAGTGACATTGCAGTGTCATTTAGAAACTGACAGTATCCTGGGCTTCATATCTTATTTCACAAAGTGATGAATTTAGACTGTAATGAAAGTTGCTTATTTTCTTTTTATTAGAATTCCTAATTTGGGGGACACCTGCGTGGCTCAGGTGGTTAAGTGTCTGCCTTCAGCTCAGGTCATGATTCCAGGATCCTGGGATCAAGCCACACATCAGGCTTCATGCTCAGTGGGGAGTCTGCTTCTCCCTCTCCCTCTGCCTGTTACTCCCCCTGCTTGTGCTCTCTCTCTCTGTCAAATAAATAAATAAAATTCTTTAAAAAAAAAAATTCCTAATTTTGAAAGGAAAAAGAATTACAAATCTCAGTTTGTAACTTCATTTACCGTGCCATCAGAAACACACATATTCATATATGCACACATACATTCAGATTATTCAATTCTATATCATGTTTCTTTGTTATGTTAAAATAGTCTTCTTCTACAGTTTTTTTCTGGTAAAGATTTCCCTTCACAAACTCAAAATGATTTGTGCATTTCCAAATTTTACAAATATAGAAATATCCATAAGATGGTGCTGTATCTTTAATTTGGTCAAACACTTGAATGCTAAAATACATCTTTTACAAATATGGTTAAAAGACTAGGTTATCATTTAACCTGTAGTAAGTCTTATTCTGTAGAGATGTCAGGCTAAGTGTAACCAGAATCTTTACATACTGATTTTTCATATATCACACAATTGCTAAAATAACTTGATCCCAGATTTAGTCACCAACTCTAGGTGAAAAAAATAATTGAAATTCTCATTTCAACAGACATTTTCTAAAGAACAGCCACTTCTCACATACCATGTTAGACAAATGAAGGAGTTGAATTATATACTGTATCAATTTCTACAAGTTTAACAATAGTCTTTAAAAGTCCTCTGAAATATCCAATTTGATGGAAATTAGAAATGACATCACATGCAAGCACTTCCTTTCAAATGTTGAAGGACTATAGAGGAACTAACTCAATAATTTTCTCTATCTAGTAAGATTATTTACCCAGTAAGAGAAAGGTAATTTAAGATATGCTAATTGTATAATGTGTTTCTGATTTAGGGTGATGTGATCAGGAGAAGTAATAGCTCATATCCTATTTAATTATCACTCATAAGCAGATTTAATAAAGAGAGTACTTAAAAATTGGTTACAGGATCCTTTGTGTTTAAGATAAACAATCTTATGCCAAAGGAATAGAAACCATTATAGATAGGGGAGATGAGTTCCTGAAAGGAATTATTTGAAGTCTTGAAGGGCAATAATGTAGGTATATTAAGGCAGGAACCAAGTCACAAAAATCTCAAAATATTTACTGCTATAATTTGGGGGCATATTTAATTTTATGGATTGGCTTTTCTGTCAGTTGCTCAAATTTTTTTCTCGCTTTGAATAGTGCCATCTTCTGATTGACACCATCATTACACCTTGGAATCTAATACGATGCTGGAGTTTTATAAAAAACTTTGAATAGATTAGTCATCATCATGAAGTACTGTACTAGTAAAAAGAAGACAGCCTGAGACAGGCAGGTATCACCCATTCCGACAGAGGGATGAGGGAAGCAGGTGGTGCTTGAGCTGAGATCATAAGGATAAGCGTGAATTAGGAAGTGTCTTTCATAATATGTTGAGGACTTGCTTCAAAATTATCTGGGCTGGTGATGGGGTGGATGGTGCCATAGATGAAATAAGATTAGTATTGCAAGCATAAATATGTTTGAGAATTTCAATAATGGGTGTGTGTGTGTGTGTGCACGCGCGCGCGCCTGTATACATCTAGATCTCTATAGTATTTCGGGCAGAAAGGGGGATGTATTTAAAGGCTCTGAGACAAGAAGGAATCTGGTTCGTTCCAAGTCCCTGAAAGAAGGCCAGAGTGGCTGGAATGCCCAGAACTGAAGCCAGATAGCCTAGGGCCCTGTGGACCGTACCCAAGATTTTGGCCTTTATCCTATGAGCAATGATGGGTGTTAGGCATCAGAATTATATACATATGTTTTATTTTTATTAAAAAAAATCATGCAGGCTGTACTCTAGAGATGACAAGAGGGCAAGAATAGATGAAGGCAATGACAAAAGGGAAAAGGAAATAATTGGAAAGAAATATAGGAGTTACAACTGAAGTAACTTAAAGAAGAAATGGGTATTACACAAAAATGAGAGGAAGCTGTTAAGGCGTCCCAAAGTTTTGAGTCTGTACAACATTAAACTTGAGAAATTCTTTTAATTAAGACAATTATTCTTATCTGTGGTCTTGGTCTTTCTCAAACCATGGAATCTTGAACAATTCTGTCCTTTATTTTCTTTTTCTCTCTTGAAAAAAAAAAAAGTTCAAAGTTTCTACTGAAAAGCTAAATTCTTCCTTTTTAGTTTCTATTTCCTCCAGAGTCTGGGGACCTTAAAATAAGTAAGTTTTTTTGAATAGACTGAAATCAGCTTTAATACTCTGGATCCTGTCCAAAAAAATGAGAACATCATAAAGTCATATTTCTGATGTTTATTTCCCTTATCTTAGAGAGTGTCCAAGTCAAGAATTGCAAACATGTGGTCTTCGAATAGATAGCATAGATTTTCAAGAAAGGAAGCAAATCTTTATGAAAATCTACAGCAAGAATAATGAGAAATTTGATCTCCTTTCTTTCAATACTAGGATTAGTTTAAACTCTTCACATACTACTGGTACTGATAGATTAATTACATTCCTAATGGAGGCCAAAAATGGTTCAGGATTAGGAGTAGCTATTAAAGGATTTTTTAGCTGAGACAGAAGGACTTTCACTCGAAACCCTCACTGGAGACTCTCATAGGGTGAAGCACTCACTACAATGAAGGATACTTAAGTAAAATTTATTGCTTCCAGATTGTTAGTCAGTTTCATGGTGGTGATATAGTACTGTTCAAATGTTCCCATTTAATATTTTAACAGGAAAGTTTGGAGCTGGTGTAACCCTTTATCTACGCCACCAAAAATTTTCCTGGGAAATCATTGAAGTTTGGAGATAAAAAGGCTGTCTGTGTTATGGTAGAAAACAGAGCAAGATAAATAACATTTCTAGTCCTTGAATTTTCCTGTGATGATGTAGGGAACAAACTTCTCACCTAATCCAAACCAAACTAACCATGGTCATGACCTGAATCCTACAGTGATTTAGTGAGATGTCTCATCTGGTTAGAGCTTGCTTTGTTTGTGGTAAAAAGAGAAGGAAAGGAGGTAAATGGACATTTTCTATCTATCATGGTGATGCAACTTTCAAACCTTTCAAATTTTCTGACTTATTCTAATTCTAATTCAAAACTTTCTGAATTACTTGTATTTTATAAATAAAACTCAATTTTTAAAACTACAGAACAAATACTAAATCCAACTATTTTCCCATTAATAAAAAACCACTTTGGGGCAGAAGGTATCCTAGTATAAGACTTCAAGAAAATTCTCACTTAAGGTGAGGACTTACAGAGCATTAGTTTGGATGCCATTAGTTGGGTGGTGGGGCAGGAAGCAGACAACCTCTATACAGTCCATTCCATACAGATCTGCTATAAGAGGAAATGAATTTCTTGACTTTACTTCCTTAATGATAAACATACTTTGTGTTTTTGTCATTTACAAACTGAGAATGCTATTCTAAAAAAATTCACTTTAATTTCTCTCCACAAATATTTAATGAGTGCCTATTCTAGGCACTAAGAAATAGCAAGAAAGAAAATAGATTTAAAAGAGAAACTAACATTTCCATAACACTTTTACCATATTCAAAGAGATATGATAGCTATCACAGCATTTTCCTTTTTCACAATGGTTTTATAAGGAAGGCAGAGAGGGAGTCAATAATTTGCCAAGGTTTATTTCTTTAATTGATTAAAATATCCTTCTAATTCCAGACCCATAAATTCCTCCTGATTGTCATTCATCCTCCAACCAATTATCTTTGCCTAGATACCTGAAAATAACTGAATAAGTGGTAGTGTGGTTTAGATTCCGTGGCCATATTGTCAAACCTCAATATCATTTCCGACATTTAGGGGGCTGAATAACACACCACACTAAAATTCTGGGGAAAGAACAATAACCAACTATTCTTCCTCACTTGTCTGTGGGTTTGCCTGATCTAGGTAAGCTGGGCTGTGCTCTAAACTACAGGTTGGTTCCAGGACTGCTCCAGTTCTGCTCCGCCTGTCTTTTATCCTCTTTGTACCAGTAAGCTATCAAGGGCAAATCCATTTCATTGTGATAGCAGAGGTTTTAGAGGAGAAGGCATCCCTGCACACATATTTTAAGCCCTCTACTTGTGTTATACCTATCAGCATCCCATTGGCTAAAGCAAACCTTTGAAAGACTTTGGCCAAACCTAAAGTCTTTCTAAGTGAAGGGACAGGGAAGAACACTCTGTCTGCCATGAAGCCAAAGCCAGTCACAGGACCAAACCAAGTATCAATGGGGTGTAAAAGTAAGGGTAGGGGGAGTGAATTTTTTAAAACAATCATTTAATCTACCATGGTAGCCCTAATACGTCTTACCTCAGCTTCTCTCTATGAAAAACCTACCTAAAGTTGCCGTGAGAATTCAACAAAACACCTGGGGCGCTCTTCCTATGGTGAGCTCTGGGTGAATAGTAGGCACTATTTCTGTATGTCTTTGCCTACCTCCAGGTTTCTCCTACCCATCCATTTTCTCTCAGACCCATTCCCTTTTTCCCAGAAAGCACTTTTGTTTGATACAGGACAATAGGTTGACACTTGAGTGAGGCTAGCTCTAGTGATCATATCCATATATATGGCTCATGTGTAAGGAAGGACTATCAGGCAAGTCAACCAGGTTTCTTCTTATTATTTAAGGCACATCTCCTCGTTCAGGTTTTTTCGTCCATATGAGATTGCTAGCATCCAAAATATAGTTTGAAGAAGTAAATATTTTTTTTTCTAAATTTTCTGTTACAGGGGGTGCCTGGGTGTCTCAGTCAGTTAAGTGTCTGCCTTTGGCTTAGGTCATGATCCCAGGTCCTGGGTTTGGGCCCCACATTGGACTCCCTGCTCAGTGGGGATCCTGCTTCTCCCTCTCCCTCTGCAACTCTCTCTGCCTGTGTGCTCATACCTGTTCTGTTAAATAAATAAATAAAATTTTTTTTTAAAATAAATAAAATTTTAAAAAAAATAAATTTTCTGTTATAAATGAATTTCCTTTTCAAAAGGAATTATAATGGAGATAACTCAATTTGAGCATCACCACATCTGTGAAATCTTCTCCAACTTTTCTTTCTTCCTCTGTGACCATCAATATATTTTTCTAAACCTTTACTGTGGCAGCACATAGACTGTATATAACATTTTTTTTTCATTCCTGTCTCATGAAGTGAAATCTTTTAGGAAACAGTTTCTTATTCTTGTCTCTTTCCTATCACAGTACATGACACAAGGTAGATGATCAATTAAACTTATTAAATAGAATTAAGGATAGGGCAGAAATGCAACCTAGCAAAAGACAACTGAGTTTCACTTCTGCCCCACTTCTATTTTTTTTTTTTTTTAAGATTTTATTTTTGGCGCATTTGGGTGGTTCAGTGGATTAAGCCTCTACCTTCAGCTCATGTCATGATCTCAGGGTCCTGGGATAGAGCCTGGCAAGGAGCCTGCTTCCCCTTCTCTCTCTCTCTGCCTTTCTCTCTGCCTACTTGTGATCTCTCGCTCTCTCAAATAAAAAATAAAATCCTTTTTTAAAGATTTTATTTTTTATTTGAGAGAGCGAGAGAGCACAAGTGGGGCGGGGTGCAGAGGGAAAGGGAGAAGCAAGATCCCCACTGAGCAAGGAGCTTGACATGGGGCTTAATCCCAGGATCCTGGGATTATGACCTGAGCTGAAGGCAGATGCTTAACAGACTGAGCCACCCAGGGATCCCTCTGCCCCACTTTTAAAAGTGATGTTCACTAAAGTGATTAAAACCACAATAACACAGTCCTATATACTCACCTGAATTAACATTAAAAAGACTAGAGGATGTGGAGCACTGGAACTTACACTCTACAAAGTGAGAATGTAAAATGGTATACTTTGAACAACTGCTTGGCAGTTTCTTATCCATTTAGACATATAATTACCATAGGAGCCAGCAATATTATTTCTAAGTATGTATTTACCTTAGAAAAGTGAAAACCCATGTCTACACAAAGACTTGTAAATGAGTGCTCAGATCAGCATTAATTCACAATAGCCAAAAGCTAGAAGCTATCCAAACAGGTGAATGGGGAAAAAAAGTATGGCACATGCATATAATTTATTACTACTCAGCAATAAAAAGGAATGAACTACTAATGTATGCAACATGGATGAATCTCTGAAATTCCATGATGAGTGAAAAAAACCAGACACAAGAAGTACATACGCATAATTCTATTTATATAAATGTATAGAAATTGCAAACTAACCTGTTATAACAGAAGGTAGTTTCCCGGGACCCGGAGCAGAGGGAGAGGTGGATTGCGAGACACCATGGGGAATATTTGGGGGTTATGAAAACATCCTCTGTGTCTTGAGTCGCAATAGTAGTTTCACAGATGCATACGTCTGCCAAAGCTCAACAAATCGTACAGTTTATATGGACGTAGTTCATTATTTGTAAATTATAACTTAATAAAATAGATTTAAAAAATAAAAAGTTTTCCAAAAGGCGTGCAAAAAAATGACCTATAGCATTTTATTAGCAGATGATAATCATTGTAAGATACAAGAAAGTAATATGTCCGAAGTCTTGTAAATATCTCCCCTTATCTGCAGTTTCACGTGTCACGGTTTCAATTACCTTGTGTCAATGGGCGGAAGCAGATGATCCGTGGGAAGAATCTACGAATCTGCGGAAGGTCAATAGTAGCCTAGTTTGGACATGATGCCCGAGTCATCCTCTCCGTTTCATCTCCTCACATGGTCATTTTGCCATCTCAGGTCATCACAAGAAGGGTGAGTACAGTAAGTACATTAAAACATTTTTGAGAGAAAGACCATATTCACACAATTTTTTATTATAGTGCATTATTAAATTGTTCTATTTTATTATTAGTTATTGTTGTTAACGTCATACTGTGCCTAATTTTTAAATTGAACTTTATTATAGCTTTGCATGTATGGGGGGAAAAAAGTATATATAAGGTTCAGTTTTATCCACAGGCATTCACTAGTGGTCTTGGCACATATCCCCTGAAAATAATGTGTGTGGGGGGGCTATTGTAATAAACTGTAGCTAGTGCTATTAGTTAGGCACTGCTGATACACAAAGCCTTTTTTTTTTTTTTTAATTTGGGAAAGAACTTTCAGGTGTAAAATTAAATAGTAGAGGTAGTACCTATAATCTCATTAAAAGAATTAGAAGTACTGACCAAAAGATGAATTAAACATTTCATACACAGTCTCCAGAATTCAGAGAAGGTACTTACGAAGTCATGGTAATGTATAAGTGTTTACAAAAGCTTACAAAATTTGGATCCAATTTAGTGCATCTCTGAGGAGACTGTTACTGGTTTCTCATTGCTTTCCCTCTTACTGTTGGCACATTTGAATCCACAAGCTGATCTTATATTTGTTTTTTTCTTTCCTGCATATGAAGTTTATAAAGCACAGAATAGAGTTTCAAGGGTCAGTTTCCAAAATAGGCGCAATTTTTCTGTTGTCCAGCCAAAAGTCAGTTAAGCTTTTAACAAGACAGTCTCTATTAGTTCCAACTAATTTAGTTTTTTCAACTTGAATATTTCAAAGAACAAATAATAAAGAATCACAGTAAACAGTCATGTGAGTCTCTGAAACTTTAATATACTACATATTTGGGGATATTTCACCAAGAAACATTGCCATATACATAAATAAATTTTCCTCTGGCAAACATATACCTACACATATTTCCACCACATACAAGTTTTCAAGAGCTGGAATTGGGAAGAAAAAATAAAGAGTTAGTGGGAAGATACTAAATAACCAGAATTTTTAGTTAGTTGTCTATTTTCCAAATTTCTTACAACCCATACCTTTCCAAAATGATAAAGCATGCAGGGAAATACAACGAAGTTTGCAGCATTTTGCATATATAGCAAAGTGCTATTAACATCCCCCCCCCATCACTATCAAATGTTTATTTGAACTCTAGAGTTTGTGTAATAAGATATCCACATGCTAATGCTCTGAAGATAGTAACCATTGACTTCAAATCACAGGTGGAATGCTGACTGGAAATATAGACTGACAGGAATATAAAACTTGTTTTCTTGTAAAAAGATAGCCTATGGAGGCACCTGGGTGGCTTAGTCATTAAGTGTCTGCCTTTGGCTCAAGTCATGATCCCAAGTCCTAGGATCAAGACCCACATCAGGCTTCCTGCTCCTTCCCCCTCTTTCATTCCTCCTGTTGTGTTCCCTCTCTCTCTGTGTCTCTCTGTCAAATAAATACATAAAATCTTGGGGCACCTGGGTGGCTCAGTGGGTTGAAGCCTCTGCCTTTGGCTCAGGTCATGATCTCAGGGTCCTGGGATCAAGCCCTGCATCCAGCTCTCTGCTCAGCAGGGATCCAGCTTCCTCCTCTCTGCCTGCGTCTCTGCCTACTTGTGATCTCCCTCCCTCAAATACATAAATAAAATCTTTAAAAGAAGAAGAAGAAGAAGAAGAAGAAGAAGAAGAAGAAGAAGAAGAAGAAGAAGAAGAAGAAGAAATAATCTTAAAAAAAAAAGGTAGCCTATGAACAATAAAAACAATTCTGGCATGAATGCTTCTTGTTGATACTATTAGTTCTTAGCTATAAAATTGCCAGGAAAATAAAATAAAATAAAATAAATTTGCCTGGAATTTTTCCAAAGCTACCTTCTCATAACAGAATTTCATTACTATTTGAAATGTAATATCCAATCACACTGAAAGTAAAATATTTAGGTAGCTAATAATAACAGTAATAATAATAGCTAATGTTAAACTCAGGAGCCCTTGGCATATATATAAGGGTGAAAGTGTGCAGTACAGGCCAGGCATTATATTAAGAGCTTTATAAAATTTTTTTCACTTGATCTTCACAAAACCCCCCATTAAGTATGCTGTATTATTATGCCAACTTTACAGCCAAAGAAATTGAGACTTGGAGATATTAAGTAACTTCTTCAAGGTTGCTCAATTACAAAGTAACAGAGCTGGAGTTTGAATGCGGACAGCCTAACTGGAAAACCCAGCCCCTTAACCTCTATGAATCGCAAATATTTCTTTATAGAGAGGAGGTGAAATGTAACTGTCTCCAAAGTTTAGGTAAAGAATGGCAGAAACTAGGCACATTCCTTAGAAGACGGTAAATGAACCAAGGGTGGCTAAAGAGGATTCTAGACAGCCTTACAAAAGAGGTAATAATATCTAAACTCACCCCTAATCAATGAATAATTTTCTTGTCAAATAATTCTTAAAAACATGGCCAAACACTTGTGAAGCAAGCAATATAGTAGATGTGAAAGATTCTTTGTAGTGGGGCTTGGGTACAAACCCATGGTCCAGGGACACAGTAACTAAATAAATTCTTAGTAGCCTGAAATTTGAGATTTGTTAAAACATGTTGAGCATGTTTTCTCCTAAAGCTAATTTCTGGAGAGTAAATTAACTAAGTACTGGTGAACAAATAATGAGGGGGAAAAAAACAAAACACCGAAGTAAAAGAAATGGAGTACTACTTGCACAGATTGGAAATCAAATGCAGTTTGAGAGGATAGTGATTTGAAGATAAAGGCCACAAAAAACTGTTAGACTTTTGAAAATGGTCACATTAGTTTTGAATTTTTTTCCTCCAGTGTACATTTCCTTAATTTCCAATATTATTCTGTATTTTTAAAAGGGTAATAATTTCAGAATATTTAACATAACATGCAAGTTATACTTTCTATACATTAAAATATAGTATAAAATTCATAATGCATTCAGTTTAGTTTAATTTTTATTTGTCTCATTTCTTTTCATTTAGGCAAAACTGCCTTGGGTTAGAATCATCTCATTTTTCTTTCTTAGCAGCCTGCTTCCTATGAAGGACAGTTCTGAATAGAAGCCCCATGTTACCCATATACTAATCTAAGAGAAGAGGACTCAGAAATCACTGGGTACATCTCTTGGCTTTGTACTACATTCAAGCACTACTTACATTACAAAAGAAAGTATGAGAAAGAAATCTATTGTTTTATATGTTAATCTGGAACCAAAGGATATACCAGCACAAAGAAGTGGAAGATTTTCCTGGGAGAACGGTATCTAAGAAGTCTTTAATTCTTTGGTACATTCTGGAATTGATCAGGAGATCCCCCAAGATTTTTATGACCTGAAGTTCTTCTGGCTAAAATACAGTAATTTGTAAGGTCAAGCGAACTGGATAAAGGGCACACTGGTCAGAGGATGAACCAAAGCTCTCTTGATACAGAAGCCAATTCACACAGAAGTACTTCAAAATCCCATTCAAACTGGTGGTCACCTGCGTGGTTCAGTGGGTTAAAGCCTTTGCCTTCGGCTCAGGTCATGATCTCAGGGTCCTGGCATCGATCCCTGCATCAGGCTCTCCACTTAGCAGGGAGCCTGCTTCCTCCCCTCTTGCTTCCTCCTTTCTCCATGCCTGCCTCTGCCTACTTGTGATCAATCTCTCTATCAAATAAATAAATAAAATCTTAAAAAAAAAAAGTCCAATTCAATCTGGCTTAAACAGTAAGAAAATTTATCATCTTATATGACTGAGACTCCAGAGGCCTAACTCTAGGTCTGTTTAATTCAGAAATCCTGGTTCTGTGTCTTTCATAGTTTCCCCCTGCCTTCCTCCGAGTATTGGGTTTTTCCGTAGGCTGCTCTCTACATAGTAGTGAAAATGCTATATTGCACGGTGCCTGTTACTACACCAGAGAAAGACACAAAGGATACAGAGAACCATCTTATAACACCAAAGGTACTTCCCAACCCCCCCCCCCCCCCAAATCTCTAGTAAATCTTTCCCGATTAGCCAGAATTTGGTCATATATCCTTTTGTGACTTGCAGCCTAAGGTATGCTACGTGCTGATTGGCTTAGGCCTAGATTCCTGAGCCAATCACTAGAATTCACCTTCACTCTTAGACCAATCAGGCTAAGCCCTGGAGAAGAAGGGACAGTCCCAGGATCAAAGAAAGGGTTTTGCTAGGAAGGAAGGAAGAGACCCAGATTGGTAGGACTAATAAACTTCATCAACCACAAACCTATCAATATAATCAACTAAATGTTCAATGGAATTGTGAAGAAATTAGTGGAAAAACTAACTCCCAAGAATGCATGGTGTAGGTATAGTCAATAGAAACTCTGGATGATTCTAACCTGTGTAGGAATGAAAAGGAATCAGTTAATAATATTTATAACTCTACGATGAGAAGGATCTGCATTCTCTTCAATTCCCTCTAAATCTTGGGATTTCCAGGCTCAAATGAAAATTCTTTTGAATACTATTCCTGGTTGCAACACTTCTCTTTTCTCCCTTTGGTTTTTGCCATAATAATATATATAAGATATATAATATGTATATTCATGCTTAAATGGCGGAACATACATACTGCATATTATTATGGCAAAAATCATACATAGACATGAATGATCCTTAGAGGGTCACTTAGAGGGTCACACAGCCACTTGAATAGGAGAGTTAGGATGCAAACGCAAGCTAGCAAGAGACTGTTCTCATCCTAGATTATACCTACTGCCTTATGGAATACTTGCTTCTTCATTCTGGGGGGTTCTCTTCCCTTTTCCTACTTTTATTTCCTATTATTTTCGGAATTTATTCTGATGTTTTCATTACTATCCTTCTTTTGCAATGAGCTCCTCAAAGATCTCCTGACCACAGGACAGCTTTCCACTGGTTTTCTTTTCTGTTATTCAAGATCTATTCCCTTACCTATTTGATTTGCCTATTACAAGCATCTATAAATATTTTTCAATGTTAAGTTTTTGTTCTCTTATTTTGGGGAGTTTATTATAAGTGTTCTCTCCCCATATCTTCTAAATCACAGCATAAGTGTTAATGCATGGACTTACCTTCTCTCTTAGCTTTATATTAATATATTGCTTTCAAGTTCATGCTATTTGTTACATAATTCTTTTTAAGAGCATTTAATAGGAGCGCCTGGGTGGCTCAGTGGGTTAAAGCCTCTGCCTTCGGCTCAGGTCATGATCCCAGGGTCCTGGGATTGAGCCCCCGAGTTGGGCTCTCTGCTCGGCAGGGAGCCTGCTTCCCCCTCCCTCTCTCTCTGCCTGCCTCTCTGCCTACTTGTGATCTCTGTCTGTCAAATAAATAAATAAAATCTTTAAAAAAAATTTAAGAGAATTTAATAGGCAACTACTTGCTTCTTTACAATATTTTTTAAGTAGTTTAATGTACCATTATTTTTCTGGTTGTACTTTTGATTTCATTGTAGTTCTTATATTACTGTTTGAATGTATTGTTCATTAAAATTTTTTCCTGTATTTTGTCTAATTGTACTGCATTTCATATCATGATGTTCAACATTTTTAGCCATTTTTTTTGACTGAAATAGACTAGGACTGCAACAAGAAGGAACCAATAATAAACTCAGTAGGTTTCTATTTATACTATAAATGCTAATCATTTTTATGATTTTATTTCATAATATGGTATCCTCATGATAGTCACTAAATTTCTTGAGGAAATATTACATTTGAATTTCCATATGTTTTCACAAAAGGTGAAGGTTAATTGAAGCTATAAACTAATCAGGCAGATTCTGGCTTATTGCATTATTGCTTTTCAGGGTGTATCTAGAGTCCGAGTCTAGCTGCAGCCTGAGTAAGGTTTTTTGTTGATATAAAGAAAAAACCTTCTCTTTCTCAAGCCTTGTGCATCCATCCTGACAGATCACCTGATAGACACACAAGTCCAGGGCAACGATGAATGTGAGTGGCCCTCCCTAGAGCTGTGCATAACCAACCATATACCCTGCCCCCAAGAGAAACCACGTCAATGTTCTATTTATTCACTGAACTTTTCCTGGCATTGCTCAGCCAGCACAGCAAAGTACTAAAGTAATCAGACATGATTCTTTGAATTCTTTGCAACTGACAAGCAGATATGCTAAGATAAAATAAGAAAATAATTTGATCTTTTGATTTTCTTGGCATCTCAGATTCTGCTGAGGGCCAACGAATCTTGCCATTTATCAAATTTTTGCCGTTTATCAGAATGGCTTTATCAGACTTATTAGAATCTTGCCATTTATCAATTTAAATCCAAATTTTCCATGTTCTAATATTTTTGAATGTAGCATTTCAACACTCTCTCAAACAATATTAAATGAAATAACATTTTAACTGCTAAATATAATGGCTAAATTGCAAAATTTTACTATATTTTTTAAGAAATCACATTCCTAATGATATGATAAAATATCATATTTTAATTGGAAGAGTCATGTTCTCCATTTGTAATTTTCTTGATTACCATTGAAAAGGGTAAGACAAAGTAGATGTTTAAGGCTATTATTAAAATTCTTGAGGGGTGCCTGGATGACTCTGTCGGTTAAGCGACTGTCTTTGGCTCAGGTCATGATCCTAGGGTCCTGGGATTGAGCCCCACATCTTCTCTTTGCTCAGCGAGGAGCCTGCTTCTCCATCTGCCTGCTGATCCCCTGCTCGTGTTGTCTTTCTGTCTCTCTAATAAATAGAACCTTTAATTAAGAAAAAAATGTGGGGTGCCTTCGTGACTCAGTGGGTTGAGCCTCTGCCTTCGGCTGAGGTCATGATCTCAGGGTCCTGGGATGGAGCCCTGCATCAGGCTCTCTGCTCAGTGGGGAGCCTGCTTCCTCCTCTATCTCTGCCTGCCTCTCTGCCGGCTTATGATCTCTGTCTGTCAAATAAATAAATAAATTCTTAAAAAAAAAAAAGTTCCTACACTTGATGGGTAACTAAAAATCAGTTGGGTTTTTTTGGAAGTGGAGGTAAGAATATGCACGTGCTTTATTTTAAATGAGATTTATGATAGCTTACCGTGAAGCAAAAAGTCACCTCAATAACTAATTATTTGTAACATACAAAGAGAATATTCTTTAACAAGTGAAATAACAAGTGAAAATTATTAGAAAGAATTTAGAAAAAATTATAGAAAGAAAACTTCAGATATTAATCATAAGAGAGGTACAAAATATTACGGAAAATTCAGAAAATAAAGGAGAAACTGTGTGTGTGTGTATGTGTGTGTGTGTGTGTGTGTACATGTATGTGTGTGTATATAGATGTTTATATGTGTATGTGATATTTGTGGTTAAATTCAGAAGTACTGTTTAAGTTGTACCTTGAAATATATATTGAGTTGTTAATATTCATTATTTTCTTTCATTTTCCTTGCCTAATTTCCACCGAAATTATATATGGAACACCGAAGAAATTCTACAGATTAATTATTCTTTCTATTATCAAATGTCCATTTTCACTACATGTGTTGTTTTTAACCCTGGATGAGTATGACAAGGATTACATATTTCATGCATTTTGGGGTTAAGTTGGAATAAAGTTTTGAGATTAGTAAAACTATACATCTATTACCCTTTTTCTTACAAAGCATGGAAATGAGAGATGAGACATAACTAGCCATTATATTCACAAATATTTTCAATTTTTGAATGAGGTTTGTAAGGTTTTATAGGTGAGATAAACACGACACCAGGTGGGGGAGGCACAAGGCAAGATTTATTAAAGGCACTCTCCGGCGAAGTTTCAGGGCTCAGGAGAAGGGGAGCCGGGAGGAGATGGGCACCCTCGGGCGAGGTTCTGCGACTCTGGAAAGTGGAGTCGGGGAAGTCACACTGGGAGGGAGTCCGCGGGGGTCTTTTGTCAGGCCAAGGCAGGGCATGGGCTCACATTGATATATGGTAGGGTATTTGGTGATGGGAGGGTATGGGGTGGGGGTCCTGATACTTCTGTTTCCTGCATAGGTATCAGGTTACCTATGGAGCCGTGACCTGGGCATACATCCTTTTGGCGGGAGGGTGAAGGGTTGAGGAAGGGGGGAGGGGCTGGAAGATGGTGGCCCCGCGGTCATTTCTATTGTTCCTTCTGCATTCCCGGAGCCACCGACCCAACAAGGTTCAGATGAATAGTTTGATCAATAAAATTAGTTCAGGACACACCACCAATATGTATCATAACCATAATTCAATCTAATCACAACCATGAACTCACAACCTAAAAAGTTTGTTAGTAAACAAATGAAAACTGAAATGCTAGAGAATAAGGTAATCTAAAATCAAAACTAAGTGCCCCAAACTTCAAATGAACACAAATTTCAGTGATTTCATTTCATTTTATCTTTAAAGGTTTTATTTAAGTAATCTCTATACCCACCGTGGGACTCGAACCTACAACCCCAAGATCAAGTGTTGCACCCTCCACCAACTGAGCCAGCCAGGTGTCCCTCAGTAATTTTATATCTTAAGCAATTTATACATGTGTAGCCTGGCTATAGTTAGGTGAAGTATAAAATGTAGTTTTAAGTTCTATATAGTACAGAGAAAAACTGATATACTAAAAAAGGAGTTGTTCCGGATAAAAGTGTGCCAGTGTATTAAAGGGCTGAATGACAAAATGAGCATAGAAGAAATAAATAGAGATGGGAGCTTGTTATTAGAATTTCACATGAGGGATCAGGGACCAAGCATGTTCTTGAGTGAAAAGGTCAGCAGCTCCAGATCGTCAATGGCATCTTGAAATTTCCCAGAAAACTGATATTTCTTTCTATGTTAATGCTAACTAAGAGCATCTACAACAAAGGTAGAATAAAATGGGCATTTGATAATAGAAAGACTAATTAGCCTGTAGGATTTCTTCAGTCTTCCATATTTTTTTAAATGGAAATTAGGCAGAGAATGGTGTTCTCTACCTGCCGTCTACCAAGCCCTGCATCTGAGAGATGTGCAGAAAGAAACACTGAAACACAATGTTTTGTTTTCTTTCCTTCATTCCTTTGTAGAATACCTATTTCTTTCTACCTTGATAAATTCCCTTGGAAATCCCAGAAACAAATGTAAAGGCATCCCAAGACTAACCTCTTTTTAGTGCAAAGCTAAGAGCAAGATCTAAACAGACAAAATGTGTTTTATCATTCAGCAGTTTTTTCTAGGGAGACAAGTTTTTCCAAACTGTTGTCTTCTTGTTTCTGAAGAAATTTTGCATGAAAATGTGTGTGTCTAAAGTAATTCATTAGGGAAAGCCTGCTGGCTATTTGCTAAGAGTCTAAGCAGAATAGTATTCATCTTGGCAATTCATCAGAGATTGGAAGTTGGTTCTCAGATTTACAAGCCTAAAAACTTGGTAGCATAATTAAGAATGGACTCCTCTTTAAAAGAGTACTAAAAATAATCACAGTCGCAGAGACTGATGTGTATAATCAAATACTTATTATTTTATAAGGAGAAAAATAATAATGCACGTCAAAAATTCTTGCAACTATTTAAAGCATTGGATGCAGATTGCTAAAGGAAAGCCATTTATAATCAAGAATTTAGAATAAGCATGGAATTAGACCAAAGGGAGTTGTGTTGGAGAAATATAATTAGAAAGTAAGTCTTTTCCTAGCCCAGAAAACCTTACAACAAAGGTAGAAGAGAAGGTAAACAATTTTATTGTTGAATAAGCAGTAAACCACAATCTGATACACATCACAGTCAATCCACCAAAGGAATTGCGAAAACAAAATGTCTCACTCTTATACAGCTAAGCAGATACATACATTATATAAATGTTTTCAAGATGAACAATAACAATTTCTTAACAGCACCATTGTCACATATAGTTCATCCTTAAGTAACATGGTAATTGAGAGGACCACCTGTGTTAGCTAACTGGTTTACACAAAAGAAAAAAAATTCTTATATCTTTATGACAGGAAGCAGTTTTGCTGCTTGGAATGAGACTCTCACTGAAGTTAAGCCATGAACCTCCCATAGACACTAGGAAATAGGGGTGTTATCTGTCTTGATTATTACATTTTCAAAGAGAAAGACTTTTCTAGCTCTTAAAACTAGCAAGAGTCTTATCTCACTTTTTTGTTTAAAGATTTTATTTAATGTAAATAAATGTAGGGAGCCCTACATGGAGCTCAATCCCAGGACCCCGAGATCACGACCTGGGCCAAAGGTGGAGGCTCAACAGACCTAGATCTCCAGGCTTCCCTAGGTTTATCTAGTTTTTAAGTTTTAAAAAATTTATTTATTTAAGAGAGAGAGAGAGCGTGAGAACATGAGAAGGGGGAGGGTCAGAGGGAGAACCAGATTCCCCATGAGCAGGGAGCCCAATGCGGGACTCCATCCCGGGACTCCAGGATCATGAGCCCAAGGAAGTTGCTTAACCAACTGAGCCACCCAGGCATCTGGTTTATCTAGTTTTTAAAAGAGTATATACCATATGATCTCGCTTACATGTAGAATCTAAAAGAAACAAAACACACACACACAAAACCCTACAAAACCAAAAAGCACAAAAAACCCTAAGCTTATGGATACAGAGAAGGCAATGGTGGTTACCTGAGATAGGGGATGGGGGTTAGGAGGACAAAATGGATACAAAGGGATAAGAAGTAAAAGCTTTCAGCTATAAAATAAATAACTCACAGGGATAGAAGTTACAGCATGGAGACTCTAGTTAATAATACTGGTTTACATATTTGCAAGTTGCTAAGAGAGTAGATCTTGAAAGTTTTCCTCACAGAAAGAACAGTTTGTAACTATGTATGGTGATGGATGTCAGACTTGGTGCAGTGAACATTTCACAGCATATACAAATAGCAAATTGTTATGTCATACACCTGAAACTAATATAATGTTTCATGTCAATTATATCTAAAAAAATAAAATAAAAGACATACTCATTTCAAAGAGGAGAGAAAGAACTTACAAGCTTTCTACGTAAATTCTCTAAGAAAGGAGAAGTAGGAGAGAAGTTCTCGTATTTTCAACAGGGAGAATTCAGCCTCTTATTTTTTGTTTTTACCCATAGAGGTACAATATATTCCAATGCTTAATTTATATCAGGCTTGTGTTAGCCTCATTCCTTTTTTTTCTCCCCTAGATACTTGGATTTTCACATTCTTTCTCTCTCTCCCCTCACTTCCTCACTCTCTCTCTTTCTCTCTCTCTCTCTCTCTCTGTATCTAGCACTAAATCTTTCTCCAGTCTTTAACACAGGCTTCCTTTACATATGCTATTTCGTTCAGTCAAGTTACCATTAGCCAGGGGAGCCATTTACTCTCTGAGGCAAATCTGCCTATTGCTGCTTTACATGTTCATTTCAATGTTTGTCTCTTAAAGCAAACTCATTTCCCCTTCTTCCAAATTTTGGAAAGGCATTCATAGCTATACATAGAAAATCTAACGACACAGAGTTTACCTGGAAAAGTGCACCCCTAGAGCAGGCAGTCAGCAACTATTGCTGATTGATTGAGAAACCCCATTAACTGAAAGCCTGGCATAGCTTCCACTCCAGTAGGGCGGGTGTCTGTGTAGTGTACTGGCAATTACACCAAGCCCTCACATTTCCCTTTTCTACTGGAGGAGAGGAAACCTCTCTACTTCTCTACTTCTTCTCTACTTCCCTTTGAGGTGCTTTGGCTGGCCAAATAATTAAATTGACATAAGACACAGATTAACAGGAAAAAAAATTTAATTTCATAGGTACAGGAGCCCATCAAAATGCAGTACTCAAAGAAATAAGCAAAGTAGATGTCTTTTATGCCTTTTACACAAACCAAAAATTTGTGAAGAATTGACAAGAGAAAGAAGTTTGGGCTTGGGGAAGTGAATTAGTGAAGACACAAAAAGGTTTGTTTATACGGCCTTCTCAGCCTGAAATTTCCTGTCTCTGGTGATAAGGATGTTTTTCTTCCTCCTGGTATAGGAATGGTATCTTTTACAGGGAGATTTATTTTCTGCTTTCAGGGGGACAAAGGAGGGTCAGAAACAGTTCAGAGTGTCCTTACTGTTTCTTAACTTTGACTCTAAATAATCAATATGCCAAAATGGCATATTAGGGGCAGTGGTACATACTCTGTACCTCTATTGTTAAAAAAAAACTAGCAGCATTAAGCAATCAGTAGCATTACCAAAATAATGACTACATTTATATTTCATTATATATGACTACTTCTTAAAACTTATTTAAGTCATCTCTACACTCAACGTGGGGCTTGAACTCACAACCCCAAGATCAAGAGTCGCCTACTCTACTGAGCAAGCCAGACAGCATCCATTTTTATGACTACATTTCAAGTGGAAACATTCCAATGGGCTTGTGAATCATTATTCAACCTCTTGAGATTTACCTGAGCTTGCATAACCACTTTGTTGTGAAAATGCAGAATAGAAAGAAACCTTGTGGTTGAACTAGACTCTTTCCCCACTTGTACATCCAGCCACTTTATTAGCATGCTCAATGCTGTGGGATCTGTTACTGCCTTAGGCACTGTGAGACGTACTCAAATTAACATGTGTGTAGGAAACCATTGCCTTGATTCCCTAGGGCTTGATTCATCTGAAATTACTTTTGGAGGCAGCCTTGCTGATCTATGACCACTGATTTAATAAGGAACGATCACTACTTTTAAGAGTTGGAAACTTTGTGCTGCTTTGTTGTGCTTCTTGTCTCAGAAGCACCTTCCTCCAAATAAGGTAATTTATTCTAGATAACAGAGAAAACAAAGAGGGAATTAATATTGCTATCCTTAAACAGATCCTAAATTAGTAACCCAATATCCTATTTCTGCAAGACATTCTAGTAAGACAGTTTTTATAAGACTACGACCAACTGAATTTATGGCTTTAGAAAAGAGAGCACCAAAGTGTACACAAGCACATGCACACACATGGGGAGGAGGGGCAGGGGAAGAGGGACAAACAGCTTCTATGCTGACCACAGAGCCCTCTGGGGGGCTCATTCTCATTGATCCTGAGATCATGACCTGAGCCCAAATCAAGAATGGGACACTCAACTTACTGACCCACCCAGGTGTCCCCAATTTGCCCTTTTTTATGTCAAGATTTCATACTGTTCACCAAATAATAACAATTTACTTTAAAAAAAAAACCCCACAACTTCTCAATATTATTTCCTGCATTTCTATAGACTTTTCCTCATTTGCTATATATTTTCTTCAGATTCAAACAGAATCTGAAAGAAACATTCGAATGTTTCATAGGGAACAACTTTCCTGATGTGAAATAAGAATGCAAGGCATTATCTTTCTGGAGATTGTAAATCATCATAATCTCAAAGCAGGAAAGACAATGATCTCATAAAGTCCAAGAGACTTGAGAATGGATCCATTCTCACTGACCAGATCAGTGAGTTTAGGTAAATTATTAATCCTTGAGCCTCAATCCCCTTATCATTTCCCCATATATATTTTATCTCATGGTCACTATGTACAACACTATAGTATGGCTTATAAGAGTGTTAGAGAAAACACACAAAACAGCTGACACCTAGCACCTGTTCAATAAAGGGTAGCTACTATGATCTTCCTACCCAAGGTTCTATAGCACCCTATTTAAAGATCACTGACAAATGACAATTGTAATTTGTTTGGCCCTATTCTTTTTTTTTTTTTTTAAGATTTTATTTATTTATTTGACAGACAGAGAGATCACAAGTAGGCAGAGAGGCAGGCAGAAAGAGGGGGGAGCAGGCTCCCTGCTGAGCAGAGAGCCTGATGTGGGGCTCGATCCCAGAACTCTGGAATCATGACCTGAGCCAAAGGCAGAGGCTTTAACCCACTGAGCCACCCAGGTGCCCCTGGCCCTATTCTCTTGGACTCAAATGTATCATTTCTGTACCTGATAAGAGTGCAACCTGTTTTCATAATGAACTCTAATATATTCCCAACACATTATCCTTGTCCTGCAAAAATATCCAAATCATGCCTAAGAGCAGAAAAACAATTCCATCAAAATATGTATGCATGCTTCCATGAAAAAATATTCCTTATATATTTATGATCAAATACTGCAGTTTTGTTTTTATTCAAAACCCAGTACCAGACAGTGAAATTATTACCATGGCACACATGTGAATAAAAACCATGAAGCATGAGATGTTAAAAATACCAATTTCTTCAAGGGAAAAGAGGAAAATGAGGTTTTGTCTAATCAATTATATTAAAAGATCAAGAAGCATAGACTTTTTAATAGTATGGAACTCATCTTACTCAAGTCCCTCTCTCTCCTCCTCCTACATTTTTTGAACAAGGAAACTTGTTCATATATGTGTTCATATATATGAAATAATTTTGTTCTGATATTACTAAGATAAAGCTCAGATTCCTGACATTCTATTATGTCATGATGGTCATTTTCTTCATTGTTGATTTGTATCATTCTATATCTCACTACATTGTATCTAAGTGTGTATCAATTTTCATTTATCCTCATTCAGTTCTACCTTCCGTATTTTTTTTTAAGATTTTATTTATTTATTTGGCAGAGAGAGACACACACAGAGAGAGAGAACACAAGTAGGGAGAGTGGAAGAGGGAGAAGCAGACTCCCCACTGAGCAGGGAGCCTGATGGGGGGCTCAATCCCAGGACCCTGAGATCATGACCTGAGCTGAAGGCAGATGTTTAACTGACTGAGCCACCCAGCTGCCCCTACCTTCTGTATTAATTTTTCATATTTTCTACCTGTGCTATATTTTTTGGTTTTTCAGATCTGTCTTCCAGTCAACACATTATTACTCATCTGTGTCTAATTAGCTGCTTAATCTTTCCATTCAGGTTTGTTAATGTAAATTTTATTGGATTATAACACACATTTTAAAAGCACACAAATCATATGAGTAGCTTAATGTGTTTTCACAAAATGAACATGCCCATTTAACCAGCACATTACGAGCACCCCAGTAGGTCTCTTTATGCCCCATCCTGTCCTTCTTCTTATTTCAAGGTAACAAATATCATGACTTAATGGAATTAGTTAGTTTTGCCCATTAAAAAAAAACAAAAACTTTCTGGGAATGGAATCTTGAAATATATTCTCTTTTGATTATGGCTTCTTTCTTCTCACAGTATATTTGTGCTATTATATGAAACTGTAGTTTGAACACTGTCACTAATTTATAGCGTCCTGGGTTTTTTAAAAATCTCTTTTCTTTTTGTTTAAGATCTTCATTTACTTTAGAGGAAGAAAGCACAGGAGGGAGGGGCAGAGGGAGAGGGAGAGAAAATCCAAGTAGACTCTGTAATGAGTGCAGAGCCCATGCGGGGCTAGATCCCACAACCCCTAGATCTCATAAAATCCAAGAGACTTGAGAATGTATCCATTCTCACTGATCAGATCTGTGAGTTTAGATAAATTATTAATTATCTTTAAAATTATTAATTATATTTTAAAATATAATTATTAATTATCTTTTAAAATCTTTAAAAAGATTTTATTTATTTATTTGACAGAGAGACTCAGATCATGACCTCACTTGAAACCAATTGCACAATTTACTACCTGCACCACTCAAATGTCCCTACAGCATCTTGTTTTCAAAAATATGCCACCATCTGGGGTTCCTGGTTGGCTCAGTGGGTTAAGCCTCTGCCTTCGGCTCAGGTCAGAGTCTCAGGGTCATGGGATCAAGCCCCACACTGGGCTTTCTGCTCAGCAGGGAGCCTGTTTCCCCTTTTCTGTCTTCCTGCCTCTCTGCCTACTACTCTCTGTCAAATAAATAAATAAAATCTTAAAAAAAAAAATTGCCACCATTTATTGGCACCTGAGTGGCTCAGTTTTGATCCTGGGTTCAACAGAAGGAAGGCGGGACACCTGAGTGGCTCAGTCAGTTAAGCGTCTGCCTTCTGCTCAGGTCATGATCCCAGGGTTCTGGGATCAAGTGCCACATTGGGCTCCCTGCTCAGTGGAGAGCCTACTTCTCTCTCTGCCTGCTACTCCCCAGTTTGTGTTCCCTCTGTCAAATAAATAAACAAAATATTTTAAAAATAAATATCACAATTTACTCATCAGTTTTACTGTAAGTAGACATTGACATTAATCCAGTTATGATTTATTCAAACAACACTGCCATGAATATTCTTGTATATGTCCTTATTAACATTTGTAGGCATTTCTCTTAAGTACATATCATGGAATAGAAACTTGATAAGGGGAAGATGACAGAGTAGGAGGACCCTGGACTCACCTCTTGCCATGTGGCTGCCTAGAGAGCACCCACAAATGGCATAAATAACCTGGAAAGCTGGCCAAACAGACTCTCCTTGGCATGACATAGATAAGAAGCTGCAGCAAAGCAGACTGACACTCTCTGATCTGATGGTAAGACCCCATCAAAGCAGTGCCACAAGCCTGGCAGTGTGTACACAGCCCAGACAAAGGCCAGCACCACTCTAAGTGAGTCCTGCTTTGAGGAGAGGGGGAGATAACCACATACCAGCCTGACTGTGACCCCAGCAGTGGGCTGGGGGCAGGCAGCTGGTTTGACTGCAGACCTCACCCACCAACAAAATCTTCTTGGGGACAACACAGGGAAAGTGCCTGCAGTTGTGTACTACTTCATCTCTGGTAAACACCTGGTCTGACTCAACTCAAGATGAGGGCAGCTCTCAACTGGCCCACTAATACCACAGGGACCAGACTCTGCCCACAACATGCAGAAAGCCATAGCAGGCTGGCAAACGCAGCTCCACCACAACAGTAGGAAACCGCTGTAGCAACACACATAAGAGATACCTCTGAAGTACCAGGTTCTGGGGAACAGGGGACATTGCACTGCAGGCCTTTTTCTTCATAATGCCACTACTGTCAAGTGTGGGAGAGAAACAGACCCAGAGTTAGACAGAATGAGGAGACAGAAGAATATGTTCCAAATGAAGGAGCAGAAGAAAATCAGAACAAGAGACCTAAACACAATAGAGATGAGTGATATGTCTGATAGTGAATTGAAAGTAATGCTCTCATAAAGCAACTTACTAGAATTGAGAAAGGAGCGCAGAACTTCCCTGAGACCCTCCACCAAGAGATGGTAGACATAAAAAAAAAAAAAAAAAAACAATTAGAGCTCCTGGACTCACTGAATGGAAATAAAATAGACCACCTGGAATAAATAGCAAACAAGAGGAAGCAGAACAGATCGGCCACATGGAGGACAGAGTAATGGAAAGTAATTAAGCTGAGCAGATAAGAGAGAAAAAATAGACAAAATGAAAATAGACCCAAGGAACTCAGCAACATTGTCGAGCATAACAGTGGCATGATAGGGATCCCAGAAGGAGAAGAGTGAGAAAAGGGGACAGATGATTTGTCTGAAGCAATAATAGCTAAAAACATCCTGAATCTGGTGAAGGAAAGAGAAATCCAGATCCAGGGGGCACAGAGAGCCTCCAACAAAACCAACCCAAAGAGGTCTGCACCAACACACAAAGTAAATAAGATGGCCAAAAGTAGTGACAAAGAGAGAATTTTAAAAGCAGCAAGAGAAAGAAAAGCAGTGACATATGAGGGAAACCCCATATGGCTATCAGTGGGTTTTTCAGCAGAAACTCTGTAGGCTACAAGAGCGCAGCATGATAAATTCCAACTGCTAAAAGGAAAAAATCTATAGCCAAGAATACTCTACCCATCGAGGCTTTCATTTATAATAGAAGGAGAGATAGAGTTTCTCAGAAAAACCCTGCAATTGCACAGCTGGGTATTTACCCCAAAGATAAAGATGTAGTGAAAAGAAGGGCCATATGTATTCCAGTGTTCATAGCAGCAATTTCACAGTCACAGCAAGTTCACAGTCACCAAACTGGAAAGAATCAAGATGCCCTTCAATGGGCAAATGAATAAAGAATATATGGTCCATATTTACAATGGAATACTATGCCTCCATCAGAAAGGATGAATGCCCAACTTTTGTATCAACATGGACAGGACAGGAGGAGATTATGCTGAGTGAAATAAGTCAAGCAGAGAGAGTCACTTATCATACGGTTTCACTTACTTGTGGAGCATCAGGAATAACATGGAGGACATAGGAGAAGGAAAGGATAAGTGAACTGGGGGAAATTGGAGGGAGACAAGAGCCACGAGAGACTGTGTACTCTGAGAACCAAACTATGAGGGCTTGGGGGGGGGGGGTAGGTAGAGGGTTAGGTGAGCCTGATGGTGGGTATTAATGAGGGCAGGTATTGGATGGAGCACTGGGTGTGGTGCATAAACAATGAATCTTGGAACACTGAAAAAATTTTTTAAAATTTTAAAGAGATTATTAAAAAAAGAAAGAAAGAAAAACAAAAGTTAAAAGCAAAACCAGCCACATCCCTATCACACATGATGCCATCAGCCTGTGGGACCCAAAAGCACCAGCTGCCCTCCTGCCCAAGTCAGCATGCACTGCCTACCACCTGCTCAACGCCAAGTCAACACACCTTCACTGCAGATTGCCAAGGGCTCAAACTGATACTCTTCCCCTCAAATTCCAGCCCCTGTGCTCAAGTTTGTGCACAAAAGGGGGCATAATTATAACAGCAGAATGAAGCAACCCAAACAGTGACACTAATTCTGTGGAATATATAATGGATAAAAGGAGTGTGGTAGGCTGAGAGCAGCTCCAACACACGCATCAAAGAACAATACATACAGCATGATTCTGGTTCCTAAAAGAAACAAACCCTGGAAAAATAAAATAAGACAAAATCAGAGAGGGAGACAAACCATAAAAGACTCTTAAAGATAGGAAACACACCGAGGGTTGCTGGAGGGGAGAGGGGTGTGGGGATGGGATAACTGGGTGGTGGGCACTAGGGGGGCACATGATGGAATGAGCACTGGGTGTTCTATGCAACTGATGAATCACTGACCTCTACCTCTGAAACTAATAATACACTATATGTTAATTAATTGAATTTAAATTTAAAAAGGAACCCTCCAAAACTTGATAAGGTGTGTGTAATGTTCCACATGAGTAGATATTGCCAATTTTCCCAAGTGATAATATCAATGTAAATAGACATATACTGCAGTGTATGAGAATTTCAATTGTTCTACATCCTTGTCATCTTTTTTTTTTTTTAAGATTTTATTTTTATTTATTGGACAGAGAGAGAGACAGTGAGAGAAGGAACATAAGCAGAGGAGTGGGAAAGGGAGAAGCAGGCTCTCTGCCAAGCAGGGAGCCCAATGTGGGGCTCAATGCCAGGACCCTGGGATCATGACCTGAGCCAAAGGCAGCCGCTTAATCAACTGAGCCAGCCAGGTGCCCCAACACATGCTTGTCATCCTTGTCTATTCTTCTCATTCTGATATTTTTGTGGAGTTTGGTCGTACAGTAAACTTGAACATGTTTTTATGTACTTACTAGCCATTTCACTTTCCTCTTCTTTGTAATGCCTGTTACTGTTTTGGGCTCAATTTTCTCCTGTGTTGTCTTGTCTTTTTAAATGGATTTGTGTGAGTTCTTAAATATCCTGGGCAATTGTATAAACTGTTATATAAGCCCTTGACAGTTGCAGAAACTGCAAATATCATTTCCTGGTAACCTTTTCAGACCCAATAATGGTGTCTTTTAATGAAAAGAGGTTCTTAATTTTAAAGCAGTCCAACATATCCATTTTTTATTGCTACTGCTTTTTGTGTTCTGTGTAAGAAATATTTGCCTATCCCCAAATAATAAAGATATTATCCCCTGGGTTTTCCCCTCTTCTTTTTGCTTCATTTATTTACTGTTCACATTTGCCTTGAATACACCTCAGTTTAATTTTTGCATAGTGCATGAAGTAAAGAGGCAAGCTCCTTTTTATTTTTCATAGATTTTCAATTACTGCAGAGCAATTTATTGAAAAGCAATTCATTTCTCCATGAATTGCTGTGGTGCTTTTGCCACTTAGTTCAATCATTCCATTTACCTATCCTTGCAACAATGCTATAGTATTAATTATTGTGGCATTATAACAAGTTGTGAAATATGATAGTCTAAGTCCTCCAAGTTTGTTTTTATCTAAGATTGTCTTGGCTTTTCAAGCTTCTTTGAATTTCTATGTGACTCTTAGAAATATCTTGTCAGTTTACATACTCACAAATACACGTCTTCTTGAATTTTTGGTTGGAATTACATTGAAACCAGAAGTTAATTAGGGGAGAACTGATATTTTTAAAAATATTGAAGCTGCCAAGCCATAAATATGGTCAATGTTATTTTATTTACTTGATTTTTTCTTAATAAGTTTTTGAAATTTTTATTGTAGAGGCATTGCACATTTTTTATTAGATTTCGTTTTAGGTATCTGATGATCTTGATGCTATTGCAAATGACAGTGATTTAAAATTTTATTTTCCTTAGAGGGGGCTTGGCTGGCTTAGTCAGAAGAACATGTGACTCTTGATCTCAGATTCGTGAATTCAATCCCCATTTTGGGCACGGGGCTCACATAAAAAAGTAAAATAAATCTTTCAAAAAATAAAAATATTAAATTTTACTTTCCACTTATTCATTGCTAATATGTAGAAAAAGATAATTTTTTAAAAAAGATTTTATTTATTTATTTGACAGAGAGAAAGACTCAGCAAGAGAAGGAACACAAGCAGGGGGAGTGAGAGAGGGAGAAACGGTGATCAGGGAGTCCAATGCAGGGCTTGATCTCAGGACCTTGGGATCATGACCTGAGCCAAAGGCAGACACTTAAAGACTGAGCCACCCAGGTACCCCCCCCCCCCAAAAAAACCCAATTTTATATATTAACCTTGTTAATAACTTTGTTATTGATTCTGTTAATCCTACAGTTTTGTCAATATCATTTATTATTTCCAATAGTTTTCCTGGCTTTTAAAAAATATACACAATGTCATAAACAAATAAAGTTTTGCTTCCTTCTCTCTGATCTTTTTATCCTTTATTTTTTTTACTTGTTTTATACCACAGGCTAAGACCTCTGGTACCATGTTGAATAGGAATGGTGGGTGTTGACATTTGAGTCTTGTTCTTGACTTCAGGGTGAAAGTATTTACTCTCTCATCAGTAAGTATGATGTTAGCTACGGAGCATTCATAGACAACCATTATAAGAATACCATTAGTCCTTTCTAGTCCCAATATGGGAAGAGTTTTTGTTGTTGTTTTCTTTTTTTAAATTATGGGTAGGTATTGGATTTACCAAATACTGTTTTTGTACTTACTGAAATGATTATTTTTCCTTTATTCTGTCAATGTAAAAATTACACAGGTTAATTTTTGAATGTTTATCTAACCTTATATTCCTGGGATAAACCCCAGTTAGTTTTGATACATTATCCTTTTTATATATAGCTATATTTGACTTGACAGTATTTTAAAAGGATTTTTGCCTCTGTATTAGCAAAAGAGGGTGGTCTGTAATTTCTCTTTCTTGTAATATCTATGTTGGCAAAAATGAAATAGGACCTATCTATTCTTCCTCTATTCTTTGAATGAATTTATCTAGGAATCCTCTTATTTGTTATGTCAGTGTTTGGAATTTTTACTAGTGAAGTTTTTAGAGAATGTGGCTTCCTTTGTTTTATAAAAGTATATTTATTTTCTTTAATAGATTTAAGAGTATTTAATTTTTCTATTTTTTGACAAATAACTGTGTATATTTAAGGTATACAATGTGATGTTTTTGATATAAGCATACATTGTGAAACGATTAACACAATCAAGTTAGTTAACGTATTCATCACCTCACATAGTTACCATTTATTTTTATCTTTCTATTCTTTCTTACCTTAGGTTTTGGTACTGTCAAAATTTAATATTTTTTAATAAAAAAGGGTACTAACAATTTCTCATTTTTGTTCAACTGAAATATATAAAACTGCTCCTAAATTCACAAACTTAATTATATGTAGGACTGAACAAAGCTAATTAAAAGACTTTTTTTTTAGCAGAACACAGGCTGCCAAAATAGCAAATTTGCCAGAATTTGCTAATTTATCTATTGAATGGTTTCTATGGTTTCTCTACAGTGCTATTCATTCATTTGGAAAGTATTTTTAGACTGTGTATTTGGCATAAACATAGAATTAAGAAGTAACATAGAATTTACTTCTACCATATTTGCTTGTTATTACGCCATTTTCTTGCTGCCTCAAACCTACTGTTTTCTATTCTGCCTTGTATTACTAGGGCTGGGACTATGCAAACTGCATTTCTGTTTTGCCAGTTGCGTCTCTCATAGACTTTGACAACTGAGAATTCTAAAGGAAGACTGGAGACTGAAAAAGGGAAGAGGGCTGTGTTCTTTCCTGCCTTGCCTCTTGTCACCATCAACACCACCTGAGCAATGGTTATTCACGCTGGAAGTGGCAGAAGTTAACAGCAGCTGTTGGTTCTGCTTTTGACTTCTTGCCCCAGACTGCTACCAGCACCATTGACTGGCGTCAGATTCTCAGCTGTCTGAGTCCCAGGTCCTTGGGGCCTCTTCTCTAAAATCACTGAGTTACAAGCCCCAGGTAGCAACCTGTTTTCAAACTTCTAGTTTTTGTAGTATTGCTTTTTTCTTCCCCACAGGTGGTAGCTTCCTACTGCACTTGCTACCTCTACGATACTTCCAGGTTCCTATTTTTCTCTTTTTGATCCTCCTGTAACAGTTAAATCAATTCCTTCTATTCAATTTTCTGGTTAAAATTGTTAGTGCGTTTTCCACTATCTTAACTGGTAGACTATTTCTTAATCTATACTTTTTCTTTGCAAATAACAGAACCTTACTTATACTAGCTTATCATAGGATTTAGGTTTCTCCTGGAATCCTGAGACAGGAAGTACAACCAGGCCTGGTAGATTTAGAAAGAGCTCAGAACTAGGATTACTCCTTTTCCTCTTTCTGTTACGCCACGTTCTGTCATCTTCTCTGTTCTTTCCTCACCTTCTTTCTATCCCTCAGGAGGCTAATTCCCTCTACCTTTCTCTTACGGCATTACCATAGCTCTGGGCTCGTTTGTTTCCTTTTAAGATTTTATTTATTTATTTATTCGACAGAGAGAGAGACAGAGAGAAAGGGAACACAAGCAGGGAAAGTAGGAGAGGGAGAAGCGAGCTTCTTGCTGAGCAGGGAGCCCGATGCAGGCCTCAATCCTGGGACCCCAGGATCATGACCTGAGCCAAAGGCAGATGCCTAATAATGGAGCCACAAGGAGCCCCTGGGTTGGTTTGTTTTCAGTTCGGGCATTGCTCACCAGTCGATCTGAATTTCAGTTCTAGATACAGGGAAAGAGACTTTGAGTGGCCTTGTTTGTACAAACACCCACCTCTGGTGCCAACAGCCGTTATAAACACAGCTGTGGGGCTCTTCCACCAGGGTGCAGAGGGGCAGGTGTCAGAGAGGGGGATGGATGGCTCAACAGGTTTTTATATCATTACCCAATGTTCTTTCATTAAAAAGGAGATTTTGGGGGATGATCTATTTGAGGCATAGGCCATTTTTGTAAAATAATTAGATTATTTTTAAAAATTTTATTAAATACATGCAAAAAAATTATAAATGTAGATGAACAAAATAGAATAGTAAAATAGAAATAATAGAATAGTAAAAAATAGATATCACAGACGTTTCCTGGTATATATTCTGGAAATTACATATATTTATATTTATATTTATATATGCATATACATTTTTATTCTTTACAAAAATGAGCTTTCTGAGTAGTGATAATTTTGAGTAACTCTACATATCAATTTGTGAAACATGAGTACTTAACCTAGATTACTGGACATTTATAGCCCTTAATGCAGCTATGTTTTTGCAAATATCATTAAATATATCCCCTGAACGACTTTTTAGGAGAGGTCTTTCTAAGTTGATAAACATATATTTCCAGATGTTTGGTATATATTTTTTTAATTGCCAGAAAATTTGGGTACATGTCACCCAGTTGCCAGGAAGGCTATATCAATTGATATTGCTTCCATCAATATAAGGGATTAAATTTTTTTTGTATTCTTAATGCAATTGCTGTTATTAATTTTTTAAATAGGACAATTTGAGGGGCTCCTGAGTGGCTCAGACAGTTAAGTGTCTCACTTTGGCTTAGGTCATGATCTCAGGATCTTGGATGAAGCCTCCTTTTGTGTTGGGCTTCCTGCTCAGGGGGGGACCTGCTTGTCCTTCTCCCTCTGCCTCTCCCCTACTTTCTCTCTCTCTCTCAAATAAATAAAAGCTTTAAAAAAATAGGACAATTTGGGAGTTGTAAAACAAACAAACAAACAAACAAACCCTAGTATCACACTGTTGTCTTAACATATTTTTTTTTTTTTAAAGACTTTATTTATTTGACAGAGAATGAGAGCAGCAGTAGGGGGAGGAGCAAGGGGAGAGGGAAAAGCAGGCTCTTCGCTGAGCAGGGAGCCCAACGGGAGATCCAGGACTTGATCTCAGGACTCTGGGATTGTGACCTGAGAGGAAGGTAGGTGATTAACTGACTGAGCCACGTAGGCACTCTGACATACATTTTATTTGTAAATATTTAGTCAAAGACCTTATTATGTGTTGGTCATGTTTTTTTCCTTTGTGAGTTGCTTTCCTTCTGTAGAGTCATTCTTTTTTTTTTTTTTTTTTTGTAGAGTCATTCTTTAACTGGTGATTTGTACCTGCTGGGAAGAGTTTATTAAATTACCATTTTAGTTGATAGTTTTGATCCTTGAACCCATCAACTTTTTAAGTCCACATAACATTTATTTTGAAAGTACCATTTAGGTTTAAGCTAATTTCTCTGCCTCCTTGTCTCAGTCTCTTATTTTATTAAAAAAAAATTTCTATCACTGAAATAAGGGTTGGTTAACATGTATGGAATTGTGTATTAACCTACTTAACCTGGTCAGAAGCTAAAATACAGTTCTCTTAATAAATAGCACTCAAAAATAATAAATCCATGAACAGAGGAATTAAATTAGTTTTACCTAAAATTCAACAAACTATGTATATTGACTAATTTGATTATAAAAAGTATTAGTTATAATGAGTGGCTCAGTGAGTTAAGTGTCTCACTTAAATAATAAATGTTATTTATTCCAAGTATGACATTTGAATTTAAAAGATTTTATTTATTTATTTATTTATTTTAAAGAGAAAAAGGGAGCATGCAAGCGGGGGTAGGCAGAAGGTCAAGCAGACTCTGTGTTGACTGTGGACCTGGATGTGGAGATCAAGCTCCTGACCCTGAGAGTACAATCTGAGCTGAAACCAAGAGTGTGACACCCAACTGACTGAGCCACCCAGGTGCCGCTCACATGTAAATTTTTTTAAACAAAAAAATTAAAATATTTTACTTATTTATTTGAGAGAATGTAAGAGAAATAAAGCGTGCATGCACAAGCAGGTGGAAGGGGCGGAGGGAGATGGAGAAGCAGACTCCTTGCTGAGCAGGGAGCCCAATGTGGGACTTGATCCCAGGATCCCAAGATCATGACCTGAGCAGAAGGCAGATGCTTAACTGACTGAGCCACTCGGGTGGCTACATGTGAATTTTAATAGGACATTTATGAATCTAAATATTTTAATTTAAAAGAATGAAAATTTCATGCAAGTAAGGAATATTTTGGATATTTATGAATTCTCTACAGTTTAAATGTCATCAGCAGTCATTCACCAACCTCACCTGGAAGTGACAATGGAGTAAGAAACTGCGTAAACTCTAAACACAGGAGATGAAAAAAAAAGGTGAATAGTAAAAGCTAAGTAAAATTCTACAGAACATGAAATATAAAAACAAGCTTATACTTAAAAGATTTCAAAATGCAATGGAGACATCTTAAGCTCTTGCAGTTACTGGAAGATTACTGCAAAGTTATAATTCAAATAGTTTGTAGTCATTGTATTCTAATTTTTAATTTCACATTGTATTATCCTGAGTACTTTTTTTTTTTTTAAGATTTTATTTTTAAGTGATCTCTATACCCTAAATGGGACTCAAAGACTCAACCTTGAGGTTAAGAGTCGCATGTTCTACTGACTGAGCCAGGCTCCCTGATCTTGAGTGCTATAAAACTCTTTGCCTATTCCCTAAGTACATAAAGAAGTGAAAAAACACTGAGAAACGTTTTAGACTTTTTAGGAAAAAAATCACCCTGAGTATACATATCTTTCAATTCTGCCTTGTGGGAAACAGCAGAAGAATTACACGTATTAATGTTTAATATGTAGAACATATCCTGACACTGCTTGAAAGGAAGAACCCTAAGCCTGCGATGTCAATTGCTCTGATTTGTTATTGGGATGAACAGAGTCTAATGAAACAACCTTAGAACTTAAAGAGAATAAAAAGAAATCTGGGAAGGCCTGAGTGTGGTATTAGTTCAGTGGTGACAGATGACAGAGATTATGACACCAACCCAAAGCATATTTTCCAATTAGGGAAGGATCTGTATGAGTTAACTATATGTTCAAGAGTGATGCCAGCAATATGGCTGAATAAGATGTCCCTTGTTGTATCCCGCATTCACAACAACAATTTAGCATCAATCCACAAAGTGTATCTGTGGGAACACTTGGATCCAGCACAATATACAAAAAAACCAAGAGGAGTTTCACCTACCCATGTGTTGAGTAGTAGGTATACAGACCTTGGACCTGTTGGTGGGCTCTGCAGTGGCCTGTGAGCTGGCTGTGGACAGTCTTGGACAATCATCCATGGATGGGAGAAATTTTGTGGAAGACCAAGTTTTCAGTGAAGAAGCTCCAGCCCAACATCGGAAGGGGAAAAAAAAGTACAAGTTTAGATGCATTAGAGAGAGTAAGAGGAAGAGTTTGACTTCACCTGTGTTATGCCTCCCCAAAAAGGGGCACAGCTCAGTGCCAAGCGAGAACTTCCTGGCCTGTGATCTCTCTCCCTAGGGGACAGTGAGTGCATGGGACTGTCCCCATGTGAAGCTTCCCCAGCCCTGTGGCATGTTGCCATAGAGGCCTAATTCCTTCTACCGTATACAGAGTACTGAGTCCTGAGCTGCAGGAGGAGAAAGAGGAAGGAGTCCAAGAGAGTGGCTGATCAGAGTCTCAGAAGACATTAAAGGGATGCAGATCCTGCTAACTGAATCAGGAAACGCACCCATGAGACACTGGGGACACCTCACCCATGGATCCCCCAACTGGAATATGAGCAGCCCTAGCACTCATTAAAGAAAATGAGCTTTAACATCTATTTACTGTCTGTCTGTACTGTTTGAAGAAATAATATTTATTGAATGTTTATATCACAGTGTAATATTCCCTGGTTGCCATTATGTTCAATAAACAGAGCTCAGAATTTAGTTCCTAAATTTCTCATTTGTCCACTATGGACTCATTGAGCACTAACTCTTAGTGAACACTTGCAACTGGTAAACCATTGGCTAGGTTTTATGAAATTTTGAATTTCGTAAAATTTGAACATGTGTAAATGATATGAAATGGTATAATAAATGGTAAATGGTAATGGTCTGAAATGGTAAATGGTATGAAAATTTGAATACGTGTCAATGGTGTCCTTAATGTTATTGCTTAAAATAGGAAACTAAAACCAAGATTAGGATAAATCAAAATCCTATGTTATAAATAAATACTGATATCCTAATGTGGAAAAAGAACGTAAATCATTCTGATTTGCTACATTAAATCTTTCCCTAACCTTTAATTTTAGCCTCAAAATATAGTAAGAATTATAGATGTAAGAAACCCTTTCTTACCCCTCCTTTGAACATCAGTGATTTTCTCTCCAAGCTTTACTGGCCTAAAGAGGGACTGAAAGACTTTCTCTAAAGGGCTTTGATTTGGACTGACCTCATTGATTGTTTCCTTCCTGACATTACTTTGTGAAATTAGATTGGGACATGCTTTTTCCCTGAAGAGCTCTACATCCACAAATGTTTCCGATTACATGAAATCACTCAGAGTGTGAAGGATCATCATACAAAGAAGAGTGTCCAACTCCTCCTTGCTGTCATGAATGACAGAATAAGAGAAGAGGAGTTTAAACTGAAAAAGAGGAAGGATTTGGTTTACCTGTGGGAAAAGTTTTATTATTTAAACCCTTCTGTCTTAGAGCAGCGTGACTCTCCTGCGGTTAAAAATAAGAGCCAAGAGCTACTTGGAACTTGCTATGTGCCAGGTACTGTTCTACGTCCTTTACCTATGGTAAATTATTGTCTCTTTCCGACAGTCTTCTGAAAGAGATACTGTTATTATCCGTTCTTTACAGATAGAAAAGGGTTAAGATTACAAGCCTAGGCCAAAAAAAAAAAAAAAAAAAAAAAAAAAAAAAAGGAGAGAGAGAGAGAGAGAGAGAGAGAGCGAGCGCTCATGCACAAGAGACAGAGAAGGAAAGGTCCATGCTCTCAACCACTCCATTATTTGGCCCCTGTCCTGTCTTAGTCTTTACCTAGCCCAGCTTATCTCCCGTTGTAATTTTTTTTCTTCTGTTGTAATTTTGTTCCTTCAGAGCCGATATTTCCTTTCTTGCTAGTTGACACTGCTTCTCCAAATTCTGTATGCTAAATTATGTAGTTTTAATTAAACCTCCCATAATATTTTAGAAGCATTATCCATATAATCTTTCCAAAGGGGGCGCCTGGGTGGCTCAGTTGGTTAAGTGTCTCCCTTAGGCTCAGGTCATGATCCCAGAGTCCTGGGATGCAGCTCCGCATCAGGCTCCCTGCTTGGCGGAGAGCCTGCTTCTCCCTCCCTCTGGCTCTGCCTGCTGTTCTGCCTACTTGTGTTCTCTATCTCTCTGTCAAATAAATAAGTAAAATCTTAAAAAAAAAAAAATCTTTCTGAGGGAGGTACATGTAGAGGAAATTGGCCTCTATTGCTTCCAGATAAAGTAGTTTATAAGTTTTTTTTTTTAAGATTTTATTTATTTATTTGACAGAGAGAAATCACAAGTAGGCAGAGAGGCAGGCAGAGAGAGAGAGAGAGGGAAGCAGGCTCCCTGCCGAGCAGAGAGCCTGATGCGGGACTCGATCCCAGGACCCTGAGATCATGACCTGAGCCGAAGGCAGCGGCTTTAACCACTGAGCCACCCAGGCGCCCCTATAAGTTTTGTATTGTAAACCCAGCAGCAAAATTTCCCAATGATGTTTTATGTCTCTTTCTAAATTAATTCACAATTCATAAACACCTGTTGAATAGAAGTCATGAATTGAAAAGTATTTCAAAGAAAGCTTTGCAATGAAATTATCTGTCCGCCAATATAAGAAGATAGATGATTATATTTAAATTTTCTATAAAAGAAATGGTCTATTCATGTTAGGCAAAAAAGGTTTTCTAAAAAGCTCCCACTACCTAATACTGAAGGCTTGGATCAGCTTAGTAAACTGAACTTAATTTCTCATTAGATAAAGATTATGGTATGTTCCCTCTCAGCACGGATCCTCATTCCCCTGCTATCATTTACTTGTGCGTTGCTTTATTTTCCCAGCTACCATCTGCCACTGGGCTCTGATCTCATCAAGTTTCCAAACCCAGCTGGGTAGAGTCTTCGAAGAGCCTCCATTCTAGCAGCGTCTAGCAGTGTAGAAGGGAGGATGGTGGGGAATTACAGGCATTTTGCAGAAAATATTTCTGATACAGCATTTTTTTTTCTTCTTATTTTGATGTGATCGGGTAACTTCCAAAGCTACCTTTGTCCCTAATGAGTTCTCTTCTTCTATGGGTAGCCTGGTCTGATTCTGAAACATTTAGAGTTTAAAGAACCTTCCTGCAAGATTATGTGACCAGGTAAAACCCTGAATAGCCTCAAGTGACTCCGGAAAAAGCAGAGCAGACGGAGAAAACATCAATTCCCAGATTTTCTCTCCACAGGATTTCTCAAAGTGCGATCCTCTACCACTTTCTTCAGAAACACAGAAGGTGCTTTTTTAAAAATGGAAGCAGTAGTCTCTCTCTAGATTTATTTAATCAAAATATCTAAGCCCTGTGGATCGAAAGCTCCATTTTAAATAAGCATCGCAGGTTAATCTTACATACTCACATTTGACAACCAATGTTTTTCTATTTAGGCAGGACCTACCTACAGAAGCAATGATACCAGAAAGGAGCTGTGGACAAGGGTGACCTTCAGAGCCTTTATAAGGAAATGAGGCTCTGTTGTAAGTGACTGTCGTTTATGGCAGGTGCACAAAATGAGATACAGGGATCCAGCTATGAATAGGTGTCCTGTATAAAGTAAACTTGGACATAAAATATAGACATAAAATATGCCATCTTATAGACGTAAGGTATGCCATCTGCTACTGAGATGACTTGATGCGATATTCAGCCAAAATGGGATGTTCCATAACGGATGGTCTGGGTAATGAGAAGTTACCCCAAGAGGAAGTGGGGTCCTGGGCCTTTGTCTGAAAAATCCTGGGAGAAAATGGTCCCTTGCTGGTTTGTCATGCAATTCCATGCAATCCTGTCCCTGGAGGTGATGCCCTTCTGAACAGGAGTATGGCTGCTCAGATGGTTTTCCATGCTTCTTTACTTTTCAGGGCCATCCTTATAATAATGTAACATCATCTCACTTGGCTTGTCTTTCCCTTGCAACCTCAGAGAGCTTAGTAAAGAATTAGTATTAAAACCTCATTTAATAGTTGCTACTCTATACCAGCAAAGGGAGAGAGATCATCAGTAATAGGAGCAAGGCAATTTTCATTTTATTAAAAACACCCAAGCTGCTTATGACTAGCTATGTTTATGATTGCTCTCTCTTGATAGTAAAAGAAGAGAACTGCAGAATTGGTAGTCTAGGAAAAAAAAATAGTCTTGAAAATCTTTCACTGAACATGCTTACTGAACATTTTTCTTAATTAATTTTTTTTTTTCAGGAGGATGCACATAGGTTTGGGGTTAGGTGCCAATTAATTGAAAGTGATTCGTTGAAAGCAACATTAGTATAGGAGTTTGAAGGTTACTCTTCCTCTCCTATTCCCTCGGAATTCTTAAACAAAATAAGGAAAATAAACAAAGTAACAAACATACAAATTCCAACTATCCTAGGGCTATATTGAGTTTTTAGATTGAAAATAGGAACAATGAAGTAAAAGGAAAATATCCAAGATAATAAGGTTCACGTCAATGGGAAGACTCTAAAAGTTGGTTTACTCTTATGGGGCAAGAGTAAAGAGCACTTCTTATATCTATGTCTTCTGAACCTAAGATTGTATGATATATATGATTTTCGTATTTAAATTTGGATTTATATATATAGGTTTGTAAAGATTCTGTTAATGGACACGTACTTTGCTACTGAACTAGAACTGGAACATTATGTCTCAAAATTGAGGTTACTAAGTACATAGCATAATTTAGCACCTAAGTCATGAAAAAATTTATTGTTACATATTCACCAATCCAAAATGCCTGGCTATAATCAAGTGTAGTCCAGTGTATTTGGAATACAATTAAAATGAAAGTTTATGAGACCGCCAAGGCAAATCAAGGTGAAACAATGCATATTTTTCTATAATGTTCACCTTTTTATTCCTCCTTTCTTTACCACTAATGAGCACTCACAGTTTTGAAAATCTGTTATTCCCCATCGATCATTTCTTCCCAGGCCCTGTGAGATGGACTTTTGGGGAAACATCACTGACTGTGATACTTAATCTTTTTTCACTTTTCCCCATCACCCAATATCATAATCACAAGCCAGCTGTTCTTCACAGACATACTTATTCTTCACCTACCCCCCTGCCTCAGTCCCTTCCCCACGCCTGTATTACTTGCTTTCTCTCTCATTGTTCATCCTCTCCCCATTGTTTCCAGCCTGCTGTATTCAAACATGGGAGGAGATGTGTCCCCTGCCTAATGCACACTCACCCTGAATGCTTCTACATCCTCTCTTTGTCTCATCTTGGTCAAATAGAATATCCCTGCAGCTTTTCCCTGCTGGTTTTTTATTTTATTTTATTTTTAATTTTGTGGCTTTCTGTTGTGGTTTCCATTATTTCCATTTCACTGAAATCATTCCAATTAAAAAGTGACCAAAGATATCTAAAGCCAAGAGTCTGTTCTTTTCCTTTTTGACTCCCTATTTGACAATACTGTTAGACGTGCCCAATTGGACACAGCTACATTATGCTTGTTTCTCCATTGTTCACTTTATTTGCTTTTGAAGTTTCTTCTTTTCTTGCTTCTTCTTCATGACCCTCTTTGATTTGATTATGATCCTTTCTGGAGGACCTACTATTTCCTTGGGATGCTAATTGCCTTGAAGAACTCCTTGTATCTTACCTTCACAGACACTAAACTTCATTGCATCATTCTGGCATTTCTTTTTCTGAAATTTCTATTTATATCCTCCAGTAAAATTTCATTTTTCTGCCCCAGGTTTAGTTAAAAAAAGCAGAATGCTTACTGTCATTGTCCATGCTTCCCATGCTGCCTGACTGTTCCCCAGCTGTTCTCGCAACTCTTCGTCTCCAATACAACTTTCTTGCTAATTTAACTTAACCCATTAATTCCTTTGTGCCGTATTTCCCACCTTCTATGTCTAGGCCTTAATTATTTTATGTTTGAATCCAGTCAATGAAAATGTGTTGAAATTTGCTGGGAATTTTTCCAATCATCACAGACAAAGAGATTAACACACCATATTCTCTGTTTTCAAGGAAATCTTGACATAGCGGAGAAGGTAGTAGACTTTTAATGAACTACTTTTTAGGGAATCTGAGCCATTTGATTGTTGTTACTTGTGCTTCAAAACCCATCTGACTCTGATCTCATTTATACTACTTTTTCCTGATGAGGGAGTGTTACTCTTACTATGATGTAGGCAGCAGACAACTCCCAGTTCATCATGGGCATCTCAGAAAACATATTAACTCAAGGGCCAGTGGTCAAGCACTTGGTCTCTATTTACCCTTATTGGCAAGTCATAAACTATTTTTCCAAAGGGGAATAGTTCTCTGCAGATGATAGCATAGCTTTGCCCTAAAATATATTTCTGTGATGTATTTCCCCTACAGGGACTGGCCAAGACTCCATACAGCATCCTTATCTGCCCAGACATTTCAGACATTACGGGATCTACTGGGTCATATGACTCAGATGGCAGAACAACTTGTACAGCATCCTGGAACAGTGGTAGAGCTATATTTTGTTTTGGGCCCATTTAAAATTTGCAGCCTTTCAGGTGTTTCAGTAAATTGTTTGTAGCAATTCACTCAAAGTATTTGATGACCCTAAACTACAAAGAGACTATCAGGCCTCTTTTTTTTTTTTTTTTTTTTAAATATTTTATCCATTTATTTGACAGAGAGAGAGGATCACAAGTAGACAGAGAAGCAGGCAGAGAGAGGGGGGAAGCAGGCTCCCTGCCGAGCAGAGAGCTCGATGCGGGGCTCAATCATGACCTGAGCCGAAGGCAGAGGCTTTAACCACTGAGCCACCCAGGCGCCCCCAGGCCTCTTTTTTAGTAGCTGGCAGGACTTTTAAACTATGGAAGGGCTGTTTAAACATGCCCCAAACTACTGTACTCCTAGGAATTTCACTAGGAGTAGACCCTTGAATTTTCATAGAGGTAATTCCCTACCCCCTAACCTATATGTGACTTACCAGGGTTTCTATTTTTGCTTACCAGGAAGGTCCAATTAGTGTAATACCACTGTATTAGACCAGCATCATATCCTATGGGATGGATAGGTTATCGAAATGTCTGAAGACTAAATATGACAGAGAGGCAGTAGGTTGAAAGCAAACTCCACTCAGTTGTTTCTCCCAAGTACAGAGGAAAAGATATTCACCAGTTTAATAGATGTACACCAGGAACCAGGGACTATGTTGATTTATTCTAGTCAAGAAACACATCTAGAGGGGCACCTGGGTGGCTCAGTGGGTTAAGCTGCTGCCTTCGGCTCAGGTCATGATCTCGCGTCCCAGGATAGAGTCCTGCATCGGGCTCTCTGCTCAGCAGGGGGCCTGCTTCCTCCTCTCTCTCTGCCTGCCTCTCTGCCTACTTGTGATCTCTCTCTGTCAAATAAATAAATAATCTTTAAAAAAAAAAAAAAAGAAAGAAACACATCTAGACTAGCACTGCAATAGGCGTCACCATCTCATTAAATTTATGATAATTCAGTGCAGTTCTAGGGGCTTCCACTTGGCTTTTCTTACTATAATTCCTGCCTTACTCTACAGGTCAGGGAACTACTATGGGGATTCTGGCAATTGTTAGGTATGTCTATTTCAATTCTGTTTTCTGGGATTGGAAAAATTACTACAGTGGATAGAAGTCCTACTGGAGTTGTATGGGGCAGACATGAACAAAACCCTTTAGTCACCTGATTTCCATAAGCCTCTTGGCCTGACTGGTATGGTTTTGTCCTCCAAATTAGCTTTAGTTTATAGCTGGGGCTCAATAATTCCCTCAGATCTGGGTGTTTCCTTTTCCTCAATGCAGTCACATTGGTAAATGTCCATAATCTCTTTGGAGAAGGCTAAGAAGTTTTATAAGATAATTTGTTGGTAATGGACGAGGGTCCCTCCTCAAGGAATCCCAGTCCTACCATCAGTCAAAGGGCTTTCTATCTGTAAATTGGGTTAAATCTGGGAATTGGTTGAAGGACCAGGACTCTATTGAGATGATTTTAGTTAGATTTCTGTTCACCATTATTCAGTTATTAGAGCTGTTCTGATTATTCAAATAAAGCACAGCTTTTATAGGCTGCTCATATATTTCAGACCTAGAATCACCATAATCAATTTGCCATTGCCAAAGATCACCCCTGGTCAAATTAGTCTGCTTCCTGTTATGGTAATTATACCTTCTTTGACTGACGGTTACAACCTGGAACTTGGTTCATAGTACACTGCAATTGCACTCTCCCACATGGAATTCAGAGAACTTATTTTATTTTATTTTGTTTTATTTTATTTTTTATTTTATTTATTTGAAAAAGAGAGAGAGAGCATGAGCAGGAGGAGGAGCAGAGGGGAAGGGAGAAAGATGGGGAAAGAATTTCAAGCAAACTCCTTGTTGAGCATGAAGCCCAATATGGTGCTTAGTCTCCCAACACTGAGATCATGACCTGAGTCAAAACAATGAATCAGGTGCTTAACCCACTGAGCCACCTTGTCACTCTGAGAGATAATTATTTTAATAGCAGCATTGCCCACTGTTATTCCTGGCCTCGAGCGAACAGCTGTTACAGAGGTCTTCAAGGATACTGGTGATCCCTTCACTAGTTTACTTCTCAAAGCCTTTATTTATAAAGGAAGTGTCCATCAAACCTTCCTGGGGACATAATTTAATTGGTGGGCGAGGAAGTCACGTGTTATAAAGTCATTATAGGCTTCCAATAACTATTAAATATTTGATACATTTCTCTGCAGAATATCAGGGTAATTTTTGTTTTTCAACTTCAGTCAGCATAAACCACATTTAACTCCAAATTTCAGGCATTGAGCCCATAGTGCCAATTCAAGCTACTTTAGGTAACACATTAAATTCAAAATTTCTCATTAATCCCCATACATCAGGAAGTTTGGCTTTGGCCAATATTTCATTCCTTCTACCTGATTCCAAACTCTTAGAAGCTGTTATAATAAATATTCATCAGGTTTTAGTTTGTGTATATTGGCAAAATATTGCAATATTGTGTATGGTACTTCTTCTCAGGTCATACTTTATTCTCAGTGTCCTGGATTTTAATATAGCTATAGGTCAGGAGTAGTAGTAAGAAGAAAATTAAGATTTCTTGTATTGGTCACTCTCTTGGGAAAGTCATTACAAGTTCTATAGTCAAGAAGAGTCTAACCTCCTTCTACAGTGAAAATAAGCTACTTTTCCCGGCAAAGGAGACACAGCAGAATTTGGAAGTTCAAGTTCTGGAACTTACTCAGTTTTCAGAGTTTCCACTCTTTTCTAATCAGTTCTATAACTTTAACATAAAAAGAGTCTGTGACTGTGAATTCTGTGTACATTATAATTAGCCACCCGCAGGATTGGACTTTGGGTTTATTTTCAGAAATCTCAACCATTTAGCTATAGGATGTGAGGAAGCTTTCTAAGTATTCCCTAGACGTTGACCTGGGAATTTGAAGCTCTAAACTCATCATTTTTCCCCCCAAGTTTTTAGAAGTAACCAACCAACTCCACAGTTTCTATACTCTTTATTTCTATTAATAACCTAGACTTCTAGAGGCACTTGACTACAGAGGACAAAAGGCAATCTCATGGCCCACCCTTAGAGCTGGGAATGGTTTATCCAATCCAAATGACATGACCAAAAGTGAGCAGGGCATGACTTTTTTCATGGGAAACAGGGTGCTATTTGTGGAAAAGAGCAAAACTATCCAGCCATCCTGTCCTTTTCTCTTCAATGTTGAATATGAGATGTAATGTACTATTGCTATCATGGAGAAGGTCCTTCTCTGAGAGTAAGAATAGCATGGAGCGAGTCAGAAAGAGGCAATTGCAAAACAGCGAGGCTAGAAGTGAAGACAGAGGTTCTGCCTACTTTACAGTTTTGTTTAGAGCTATACCTAATAACAGTTAGGCTAATTACCTCCGGTCCAGTGTAGCATTAATTTTTAAGACTAGATGGACACAATTCTTTTCATACTACAAATATTCTGAGATTTGAAAGAGAAGTAGTGTTAGGTCATATAGGCTTAAATGAGAACATGTTCTGCTCTGATATATGAGCGAATTCTTACATTCTGATATCATTTGAGTAATAAGTGATAATACTACTCTATTATATTAATGATTGTTTGCAGTCAGTTATCACTGTTGTATTGGAATGGAATCTGTGTATCTCTCAGGGAGGGTGGGCAGGATGTCCCACTAAACTTTCTGCTTACCATGTGTTGCAATCATTTCCAAGATACTGAAGGTTTATTTATTTATTTATTTATTTTAATTCAATTAACCAACCCATAGGACATCATTAGTTTCAGATGTACTGTTTAACCATTCATCATTTGTATGTAACACCCAATGCTCATCACATCACGTGCCCTCCTGATAATGAAAGTTTAAAAGTATTTCCCCAAAGGTGTTATCTTGATTTTGAAAATGATTTAAGATCCTTAGATTTAGGACAGATTTCATGGGCTTCCCATAACTCAAGTTACATAATTTTGGGGGGCCTCATACAAAATGCCCTGGAAGCAGCAAGTGCTAACCACTCTTCCTGCCACTCCACAAACCTTGGGCATTTGCTATGAAGTCTTAGAATAGGGTTTTTTTGATGCTTGGGTAGACTTAAATTGGATGAGCTGTAGAATAGAAGCATCTGGCTTTAACTTCTGTTTTTCTGAAGTTTTACCAGAGGAATTTTTATAATGATTCTGTTTAACCTCATTTCCATTTATCAGTGTCAGCCTCTTCTGTGGGAGTCTTAAGTTTACCTTCTGTGACCTGCCGGTTATTAGCAGAGCTAAAAATATATAAATACCTTTCTAGGCTTTAATGTCAGTTGATATCATCAAGAAATAAACCATACACATAAGCTCTTAAATGCTCAAATTCCCATCTTGCTTAATTTTCAGATTTGCCCAGATAAATTCAGTCACATTGAGTGTTTTTTTTTTAAGAAGCAACTCTAATATGTTGCCATTTCAAACTGTCTTTGCAATTTAATATATTTTTTTGTTGTAGAAAATTGTGAAGGTACTTGAACTTTAGGCCAAGAGGTTTGTATTTAACTTAGTATGGATTAGAACCATAAGATACAATAAAACACTATAAAGATAAAATAATACTAAATATAATTTCATCTTTTCTGTATTAAGAAATCCCTTAGACCTTTAAACAGACTGCTCTCTGCCCATTAATATCCGTTCTCTTTTTCTATATTAATGGGTTTTCAGTGGACCATATGACCAACCAATCAACCTCCTTTATATTGAAAAGTGGCCATAGGTTTTGGCCCTTACCAGGATAGAGCCTAAAAGGGGCGGAGCTTTCCCTTTGGCCTCTTCCTTCATCCCGTTACGATGAAGCATAGAACATGTGCCAAGCTGCTCCAGCAGGGCTAGAGAAGCAACAAGAGAAATGGGAACATCCGGGCTACTTGCAATATACCTATTACAGGAGAAAGAAATACAATTCTATTTTATCTGAGCCATTTTTAACTCGGTTACCAGTAATAGCAGTTAAACCTGCATCATAACTAATTGAGTGTGGTTTTCCACATGTAACTGTTCTTTACAGTGGAATATCCCTTGTGAAGAACAATTCAAAGTATAAATACAATAGCTTCAGTAGACAGCAAATAACCTCTCATGATACTGCCTGTTTCTGCGTGTCACTTACAGCAGTGACAACCAGTTTGGGTGCATGTACACTGCAAGATTTCCCCACACAGTTTCCCTAAGCCCATTTGTTTTTGTACTAACTTTGTAATACTTGCCATATCCACATCCATTTTTAATATTACTTATTGATCATATTCCTTAACTTGGCTTTCTATAACTAATATGAGTAGAAATTGATATGATTTGGAGTAAGCAGAAGACATTTATAAAAGTAAGTGCATTGAAAACAATAAGCAAATTATAGCAAATCCTACTGCCTGCCAAAGGCCCGTGGCCTGAGGTCTGATCTCTATTTACTTAAAGAGATCAGTTTATTTTATTTTTTTAATTAAAAAAAATTTTTTTTTTTTTGATAGAGAAAGAGTGCACAAGCAGGGGAATGGCAGAGGAAGGGGGAGAATCGGGCTCTCTGCTGAACAGGGATCCTGATGTGGGGTTCAGTCCCAGGTCTCTGGGATGGTGACCTGACCAGAAGGCAGACAATTAATGGACTGAGCCAGGTGCCCCAAGTGATCAGTTTATTTAAAGTATGTTTAAGATACTACCAAGAGGTTGAGACTTCCTCTTTGCTATAATCAATGGAAAGATATTTGGAAAGGGAAGATCTTTATCTCTGTGTGATTAAATTTTTTTTATAATGCCGCAGGAAACTTGAAATCATTCAGGAGTATGAGTCTTGCACATAGGAAAATGCTGCTCTTTGATTCTGTTTTTTTTAAATATAAATAAATGAAAGATAGTAATGATCAGAAAAAAATATTGGGTGGTGAGTGTCAGCTGTATCCCACACATAGCACAGTTTTACTGTGATCCTATGTAGTCCTTCACTCTGAAAGTAGAACAAGATAGACAACTACCTAAACACTAGCAGTCCTTGTTACTTGTATCCTCTCAAATTTTTGTCTGGAATTAGACATTAAACAATTTTAAGAAGTAACTTCATTTTCCCCAATATGTGTTTACAAGAGTAAATTCATGACCTCATTCCGGTATAAGCCTGAAATGGACGTCAGGATCTAACTGGTTAAACTTGAATGGACATGTAATCTTGGACATGAAAATAATAAGCATCATTAAAGAACAAGATAAAAAGAGAGTAGCTCATTTTACAAGCAAATACAGATTTGTTTAGTTTGAATGGTTTCTGATTACAGAGCAATTGTTCCAAACCTCTGAGGTTCTTGTTTGGAAACCTCAGGCTACTCACGTGTTGGCTTCCCGACCACATCAACTTGGTTAAACTGGAATTACTTTTCCTACAGTCTGCTTTCTTACATGGTTTTAGGTTAGAGCTGGACAGAAAAGGAACTTTTGCAAGGCATGGGAGGCAAAAATGGAGCGGTCATCTCCCTCCATCGCTTCCTGAGGCGGCTGTCATAAAGCACCCCAGACTTAGTGGCTTTAAACACCAGGAAATTATTCTGAGTTCCGGAGGCCAGAAGTCTGTTATCAGTGTCAGTGACACCAAGGTGTCAGCAGGGCTGTGGTCTCTGGAGGTTCTAGAAGACTGTGTTCCCCGTCTTCCAGCTTCTGGTGGCTGCCGGCCTCCTTTCCTATAGATGTGGCCCCATCACTCCAGCCTCTGCCTCTACGGCCACATTGCCTCCTCCCCTGCCACATGCGTGGGGCAAGTCTCTCTTCACCTCTCTCTTCTAGGACATTCATGGTTAGATTTCAGGCCCCCCTGGGTAACCCTGTCAAGATCCTTCACTTAATCACACCTGAAAAGACCTTTTTTCCTTATTAGGTAGTATTTGCAGGTTTCAGGGACTGAGACCTAATATTCTTAGGTGGCTATTACCATGATATTCAATTCTTTCCTCTATGCAACGAATAGATTTTTCAGCTGTGTCCCTTCTGTTCCTTGCTGATTCTAAGCTATTGGTTAGTTCTGAAATAATGTGGGTTCCCCCCCCCCAATTTGTCTCTTTATAGCTGTTTATATAGCTGCTTTATCTTCTCCTTAAGTTTATATTTTATTGAATTCCAATCCATATTCTATTTTTCCATGGCTCAAATCATTCTTGGAAGATTTTCTTTCCCTTGGATAATGCCTTCTTCTGTAACACGTTCTTCATCTCTGCATGCTTTGCTCTCATCCTTCTCTCTCTGTTTTCTTATTTTTTCCTTTATGGTGGTTTTTGCCTTTTTTCCCTCAGCTTGCTCATGTTTGATGTGGCTGTATCTAGACATTCTCAAGGTTTTGATGTTAAGTGATTGAATTCTTTTGAGCAGGCTTAACTTTATCTAAGACTTATCATCTGCTTAAAAAGTGGGGATTACATGGGGCGTCTGGGTGGCTCAGTGGGTTAAGCCTCTGCCTTCAGCTCAGGTCATGATCTCAGGGTCCTGGGATCGAGCCCTGCATTGGGCTCTCTGCTTAGTGGGGAGCCTGCTTTCCTCTCTCTCTCTCTCTCTCTCTCTCTGCCTGCCTCTCTGCCTACTCTGTCAAATAAATAAATAAAATCTTAAGAAAAAAACTTTTATAAAAAAAAAGTGGGGATTACATTTTATTCACCTTTCTGAAAGATGAAGTGTGTATGAGAGCTGGAACTAGAGTATCCTTCCTCACTGGACTTAACTGCTGACTTGTTTAATATTTTCTTAATGGCCCTCTCCAGTCTTTATAGGATCTACACCATCTAGTGCAAGGTATGCTGTATTTTTAAGAAGACAATGGTTTAAGGCTTTATATTCATCCTCTATTTTGGGATTAACCCCTGCACAATGGTAATCCTTAACAACATATTCTGCCTCTGCTGAGCTTCTGAAAACCTGGAAAAACATATTGCTTTCTACTCATAAGGTTTCCCCTGCTTCCTACTCACCTTATAGTACATTTCTCTCCACATTGATAGTATTAGTAAGACATTAAGGATTTCAATTCACCTTTTCCTTTAATACTCCTTGGGATTTCAGAGCCATGTACAAAAGCCCCAGAATTTTCTATTTTTTTCTTTGATTGCAATATATTTGTTATTTTGGATTATTGTTTATTTCATTTGTGCTTGGGAAAGGGAGAGCTTCTAATCCAGTTTTGCTTTGTCCCCACTGAAAAGACATTTGACAACACGTTTGAAATAGTGTGATCAATCTGAAACTGATTTAGGAGAAAACAATGGAGATAATAAAGCATTTCAATTTTGACAGTTAAGAAACACTTAAAAATTGTCATTTAAGAAGGAACAAAAGATCTTTACTTACAGAAGACTCAGACACAATCAGCCGTAATTAAAAGCCTTCTTTTGAAAGAATGAATAGGCCTAGTGTGTGTGACCCCCAGAGGCAGGAGAAATATCAGAGGGATGGAAATCACAGAGCATCTGATTTCAGATGGAAACAGGAAAGAATCTTCAGAAATAAGCGATGCCTACTTCTGGGCCTTAGCTCTTGTTTTTCACCTTCTTTTCAAATTTTCTTTCCCGGTGATGTCTGTGGAAGGCACTGCATTATTCTTACCAGTCCACGGGGAATTCTAGATCTTCTCATCATTATTTTTATCTCTCCCACTTCTGATCTCCCACTGTACTGTTGAACTATTAAAGTATATATAAAAGCAAGTATGGTTTTGTAATTACTTGTATTTTTGTTTCTCGCTTAAAATATTTGGCTCATCTTGGTCCCTAGTACAGCAATTTTGACTGAATTAACTTAGAAAATGTATTTTTAAATATATTTATCTCTACAAATGATTAAATTAGCTTGCTCTAACACAGTTGTCCTGCTACTAGAATTTAAATTTATTGATTAGCCTCTTTACCTATTATAGTATGTCTTTAATAAAAAGTTTCTTGCCTGGTTATTATTCTACTTTTGTAAAAATTTATTATTTAGAATTTTCAGAAGAAAATTGGACATAGAACAATCCAATAATCTGTTGGGTATGATCATCAAATTAAAAAAAAGGTAAAACCTTACAGGATGTATAATATTGAGTACAAATAAATATTTAGCAATATTGTAGTCCTTTGTTTTTGCAATCTAATAGATTTAGTTTTGCAATCTAATAGATTGCAAATCTCATCTTTGTTTAAATTTAGAGGATTTTAACACGTTCTATAAGAGCATCTCATAGAAAGGGACCAATTTGAATGCCTTTTTATCCCACTATCAGTCTTCATAATTAATGAAGTCTTTCATTATTTAAATACATACGCTAAAACCATTTGTCTGGACTAGCAGCTACATCTTAAGTTAAATTATTAATACTTCTGAGTGGGCAGGATTTAAGAATTTATGTGTGCTATAACTTTTTAAGTGTTACTAATATATTTTTTCAACAATGTCCTTAGCCATGATTTTGCTTCCTACTTCCTAAGACCTTTGATACAGTTGAGACAAAAGCCTTTCTCATGGATTATCCTACTTTTGCTTTAACTAACTGAAAGCACTGAATAGATATTTTAACAATCCAATTGACTCACTTTCTTGTTTATTTGTCTTGTATTAGCCACTGATCCTATTTCTTTCCTCATTAGCACCCCCTCTTGCTCTTTCTTCTCCGTTGAGCCCGAAGGTTACTAGAGATTATTTGCGGAAAACTTCTCCTCCTTCCTCCTTTCCTCCTGGCTCTCCATCTCCTCTACCTGCTTCTCCCTCTCCTTCTTCTTTATCCCGCTTTTGCGGAGAGGAAGCAGAATCCAACGGATTTCCCAAGTGTCCTGTTGTGTTTCTTGACATTTTTCTCCATTTTATTTAAAAGTAGCCTGGGGTGCCTGGGTGGCTCAGTCAGTTAAGTGGCTGCCTTCAATTTAGGTCATGATCCCAGGACCCTGGCATCCAGTCCCACATCGGGCTCTCTGCTCAGTGGGGAATCTGCTTCTCCCTCTGCCTCTGCTGCTCCCCCTGCTTGTTCTCTCTGTCAAAACAGGAAATCAAATCTTAAAAATAAAAATAAAAACAGTATTTCTGCATTGCTTTACAACTTGCCTATCTCTTGCTCCTGGGGAAGGGGGAGGGGAGGGAAGAGAAGCCAGAAAAGAAGTAGAGGGAAGAAGAAAAGAAAAAGGATAAATATGGAAATGTGAAGGGAAGAGGAGGAAAGTTTGGAGTGGTGTTACAAGGCAGACAAAGATTATGTTTAACGTGAGAGTCAAGAGTTGTGATAAACTATTGGAAGAATCAGAATAGAGGTTGGTAACATCCCCATCCCAACCCGGTTCTTTGTAGATTTTCTTTTATTATTTTAATCTCTATCACATTTAGTTTTCTGTCTCTAACATTTTTATTTTATAAAATTAAAACATTTTAATACCCCTGACAAATTAAAAAAAAAAAAACCCAATTTGTCATATTCCAAAAGTTCTCTAAATCCAAGTTATGTGCCCTAAATCCCCCATGCTTATGCTGGTCCCTGGGGCCAGTGCTCTCTACTATACCATGGACAACCTGCTCTACCCATAGACGCTGGGAGATAGAATAAACTTAATTTCTTTTCAGTCTTTTTATTTTCTTTGGTAACTTTTTTTAAAGTTTTTTTTTTTTTTTTTTAATTTGTCAGATAGTGAGTGAGCACAAGAAGGGGAAGTGGCAGGCAAAGGGAGAGGGAGAAGCAGGTTCCTTGCAGAGGAAGGAGTCCAATGCAGGGCCCAATCCCAGGATGTTGGGATCTGACCTGAGCCCAAGGCAGACGCTTAACTGACTGAGCCGCCCAGGGGACCCTTCTTTAGTACCTTTAAACACAGTCTTAACTGTAGATTATTATTACACACAGCTTTATAAGACAGAATTTAGTATTCCTTTTTTTTTTTTTTTTTGATGTGACCAGACATCCCTTTCCCCACTTCTGATTATAAGGTAAAAATGGTTTTCTTAATACAAATCAGTATTCCTAAAATTTCTTTGTTGGTTAATACGGTTTAAGTCAGTAGCATTCCCTTTTTCTTCTTTCCTTTTTCTTCCTTCCTTCCTCCCTTCGTTGCTTGCTTGCTTCTTTCCTTCCTTCCCTTGGATAATTTTTCTCCAACACAGCGGAAAGCTTCCTAGTCCCTCAGCACAAAGGAAGTAGGTGGTATTTCTTGAGGGAGAGGCTGTAGCAACTTCTAGTGTTTATACATCAAGACCTTCCACTGTATATAAATACAAGCTGTGCTCCACGTAAAAACAAGGATCTCTCCCTGCTCTTAGAGTTATTTATTTTAACAATTCACCAAGTATGGGTTTTTAGATACGAGTGAAAACTTCAGTCATGAATACTCCTACTTTAGCCGACACTATAGCCCTGCCCTTAGCTTATAATGGTTTTTTTCCCCTCTCCCCACCAACTCTCCCCCATATAGGTAGGAAGAGAGGATGAGAAAGACTGTTTTCTACCAAAAATGCAAATACCGAAACTAAATTATAAAGCATATAGGCAAAGTATTGATAATACCGTGCAGGTGTAATCTGAAACAAAATTTAAAGGAGTGAACCATAACAGTTGAAATTAGTAAGGTTAGAAAATGCTGTTATATTATAATAATCCTGCTGCAATGTGAAAAAGCAAATTTCAGCTGGAGAATAAAAATCTCAAACACCAGAGTAGAAGCTAATCCCAGCTTTCACATATAAAATATTTATGTGTTAGTAAAAGACAAATCCTTATCTGCCCTTTCCTCTCAGCCTTCCCTGTCCCCACAATGTTTTATCTGTGAAATTATTTTTTCTAAGAATGGAAGAAACGAACGTCCTAGAAAAATCTTTCTAATATGGATTGTTTCTTTAAACTATCCATTCTGTAAGACCCTTAGGTTTGTGGAGATTGTGTTTCATGCGTATCAACCTGTAACATGAGCAACGGCATAGACAGCCCACCATGTGCTCTTATGGGACAAACAGTGGCATTCAATGGCACAGCTCCCCTTAAAGAATAGATTACAGGGAATGGAACGAGGGGCGAATGGAACTTCTAATTGTTTCTCTGGCCAACATCAGCCCAGACTAGAGGAAAAGCAGCTTAGGAAAGGGGATTGTAATTCAACACAGATATGTCAAAACTCTATTTAACCTGCTATCAAATCACGAACATGGGGATCTTAGTTTGTTATCTCTAGATGGGGAAGCATAGAATAGGACGACAGAGCCAGTGGCCTTAAAAGTTAGGGAAGGGTAGAGATGAAAAGTTATGGAGAAACATAGCAAATGTTTAGAAATCAAAAAAAGTTGCCGTATGCAGGCCAGTTTATTTTTCTGAGGTGTGTTTTCAAGAAGAACCAAAAACCTAAAAAGAATTGACAGTTGTGGAGGAGGTGATTGTATGTTCTCATTATGTGTAAGAGTAAGAAAAGGGATGAATACATTCAGAATCCTGAAGAGAATGGGAAGAGATATACAGCACAGGGGAGCTTGGGGATTAAGTATGGTCAAGAGGACTTTTTTTTTCTTATTTTTTTTCTATCTCTCCAAGTTTTTTTTTTTTTTTTCTCTTTCTAGTTATGTAAACAATATCTACTCATTGTTAAAAATTTGGAAAATAGAGAAATGTTAGAGAATATGTAAGTCAATACATAAATCCAAAATAAAATCACTTACAATCTACCAATCAGGCAACCGATACCATCATGAACATTTTGGTGCATTTCTCTCTTTTTTTTCCTTTGGCTTTTACATTTTGAGATGTAGTTATAGCTTTTATCCAAGTTACACATGCAAAAGACTGAGAAAATAAGAGTTCTGTAAAGATTGTTAGGAAAAGTGACACTTTCAAGTTTTAATGGATTTTTTTTTGACATTCACTCCCATTCCTCTAAGTAACATGTTTATTTTGTCTCCCCCCACCTCCCCACCACCCAGTTTTAGGCATTATCTTAACTTGAGAAAAATGGAGACTGGCTTTTGCTAAAACATAGTTGTATTTATTTTTTTTATTTTTTTTTTAAAGATTTTATTTATTTATTTGACAGAGAAAAATCACAAGTAGTCAGAGAGGCAGGCAGAGAGAGAGGAGGAAGCAGGCTCCCCGCTGAGCAGAGAGCCCCATGCGGAACTCGAACCCAGGACCCTGAGATCATGACCTGAGCCGAAGGCAGCGGCTTAACCCACTGAGCCACCCAGGCGCCCCTAAAACATAGTTTTAAAAAGGTAAGACCATGATTCTCCTGCGGTCTTAAAGTGAACACATGTCAAAGTTGGTGGTTTGAAACATTTTCATTTACTATTTCTCATGATTCTGTGGGTTGACTGGGCAGTTCCTGGGTTCTAAGAGGGCAAGAGCAGAGGCCTTGAGGCTCCCTTGACACACTCTCAAGGTACTTCACCAGCCTTCCCAGATTCAAGGGGGTAGAGAAATGCACTCCCTTGATGAGAGGAGAAGCAATAACCCCCTTGCAAAGGGGGTGGCCACAGAGAACAGGGATTTACTAAGGGAGGTTCACCACAAAGTCCTTTCAAATTTTTGTTTCCCCGATGTTACTGTTATTTCTCTGCCTTTCCTATTAGAAGATTTCTTCAACTATCTGGAGATGCTATTTAACTCAAGACTGTTCATATCCTTTATTTATTAAAGAATATGGCACCAAAAGGCTGATGGAAAGCTCTGTGCACAGCTGGCACGAGTTGAAGGTAGGATTCACTGCTGGCTGATCTGGCTCGACATTGTTTAGGGAGTCCCTAGTAGTTGACTTCCCCCAGGAAACTGTTCCTAATCTCCTGCCTGAAAAGTATAAATCAGCTGCTGGCATTCTCTATCCTGAGTCCTGGCAGAAGACATTTTTCTGTCAGTTCTCCCAGTCCCGCCCCTTCATGAGTCTTCTGTTCCAGCCTCCCTAGAGAATAAGCCTCCGGCTTTGCCAGGGCAGGCAGAGGAACCGGGGATGCCATTACTCTCTTAACAGACTTCAGCAATACCTCCTGTTCTTACTCCATTTCCGCTTCCACTTCCAGAGGTGCCTGGTGCCTTCATTTCTTTCATGGGTTACATGGTGTAAATTGGTTTGCTTCTTGGTTTTCCATATTTTCAGTTCAGGATTTGACTTTCTCAGTAATGCTGAGTCAGTGACCAAACGTCTGCTTTCTTGCTTAGAAAATCTTGTTCTTGTCTTTTCTTCCTTTCTCTTTGTCTGTGAGGATTTAGGCTTCCACCCCACCCTCCTTTGTCATCATGTAGCGTGGTTTCAGGTGTAACTACTGTGTACATTCAATGCAGTCAGAAAAGTCTCTGCTTTATGTGTACTGCACATATGTATTATGTATTAATTCATTGTGTATTTTTTTAAAGCTTATTTCCTCATAAGCTAGGCCATGTGAAGGGCTCATGGTTACAATGGGGCTGCTGTACCCATGGTTTCCACTAAAGAATCTTTAGGTTACATGAAGCCATGTTTTATGCCACAACCCTAGCCATGACTGATTGAAACAGGGATGAGCATCTGACCTAAAAGAGCTAAATCTGGGGATTTAAGTCGTGGCCTTGGAAGTGGGCACAAGTGCTCTGTCATGTGTGGGTTGTTCCATATTAAACAGTGACTGTCATTTTTCTAAGGGAATTGGTATTGGTCATATGCACAGAGAAAAGGGGGAAAATCTATTATTAGTGAAAACATGAGTATTAAGTTTGGAGATTAGCTGAGTCAACATCATATCAGAACCCTGAGTTAGGGAACAAAGATGTCACTGCTGAATAGGAACAAAAACCTGAGGTCCCTAGAATTGCTTTGCACTAACATTCCAGCACCCTGTGAGGCCTGCTTATGGTATAAGCAATACTGTTTACTATTTAGTTTACTCCTGGTATATTTACGAAACAAACCCAAATTAATCAGCACAAACTAATCATAGTTCCTTTCTGTATGCATTCTGAATATAGCTAGTTCCCCCGAACCCTGGGCAGTGGTGAATACACAGCTACTCTTACCATGCTGATAATGATCCTGGAAGACGGGGTCTGGAAGTAGCAGTCTTGTCTCATATGGGTTAGGACGAGTACACTCTGCTAAGGGTGTGTGAATAGAAAAAACCGGCATCATAATTGAAATACAGTTTCTAATTCTCATTTCCCTACCAGCTACTTAAATTCCTGAATTAAGCCACCTACTCTCTACTCCTATTATTTTTTTCTTTCTCTGTTGAGGGCGTTGTACTAGAGGTCTCAAAGATCTCTCCTTGCTCTCAAAGCCTGTATCAACACATCCGTGCTATCAATTCTTTCAAGATCTCGAAGACAAAGATTTACACAGTTCATTTCATGCAGTCAGTGGGTTTTGTGACGATCCCAAAACAACGCTTTCTCCACTCGTTTCAATTCTCTTCCTATTTCTCTGTTATAATCCCTGGATTTTCTCCAAGGCAAACACCTGATTAGTAAATGAGCAAAGCCCAGGCAACAATATTGAGGTGTCCTTGGAAAAAGAGGATGTGCAGCATGTGTCGGTGTGAGTGTGCGTGAATTTGTGTGGTGGTTGTGGGAAGTAGACGGTGAGCATAGTAAAGGCAGAGAGAGAGGTGTGATGCTGGGGACCTGTGCTATCTAAGAATGCCTTTGATGAAAGTGTACGTTTAAAAAGAAACTTACGCCTCTTGGACATAGCAATATTTTGGTATAAAATAAAAATAAAGCTGATAAAGTTCAGATATTGGTTCTAGAAAATTGTAGAAATTTGGTACGAAATAAGTTTTGTAAACATAAGAGTACATTCATCTTTCTCTCCCTTAACGTTGAAAGAATTGGGTCAAAAGACATTAAGCCAAAGGACGACTGGTAGAGATTTCAATGGGGAGTATTATAATTTGTCCCCAGAGCTCCAAAAGTCAGAGGCAATTTCTAAATAAGCTACAAATAAAAGGAGCATTTAATTATGATTGGAGTTTCTAAGTTTTCTTTTTAAAAATGCAATTAGAATTATTAAGTTTCTTTTAAAAGTAGATAGCACAGGGGCACCTGGGTGGCTCAGTGGGTTAAGCCTCTGCCTTCGGCTCAGGTCATGATCTCAGGGTCCTGGGATCGAGCCCCCCTTCGGGGTCTCTGCTCAGCAGGTAGTCTGCTTCCCCCTCTCTCTCTGCCTGCCTCTCTGCCTACTTGGGATCTCTGTCAAATAAATATAATCTTAAAAAAAAACATAGACAGCACAAAACCATTCTGGATAAAAGTATAGTTTTATCACATTATCTCCTCCAAAGTGAAAAACAGAACAACCAGATGATCCAGGAATCCCACTTGTCAGTATTGATCCAAAGGAATTGGAACCGGGATCTGTACTTGTATATTCCTTGCAGCACTATTCACAGTAGCCAAGAGAGGGAAACCACCTGTGCCCGCTGACAGATGAATGGCTAAAGAAAAAGTGACGTATACACAAAATGGGATATTCGGCCTCAAAAAAGAAGGAAATCCTGCCATTTGTGACAACATGGACAGACCTAGAGGAGATTATGCTGCGTGAAATCACCAGATACAGAAAGACAAACACTGTATGGTATCATTTATAAGTAGAATCTAAAATAATCAAATTTCCCAGAAACTGTGAGTAGAAAAGTGGCTGCCGGCAGCTGGCAGGGAAATGGGGGAAGTAATGGCCGAAGGCACAAAGTTCCAGTTTTGCAAGAGAAATAAGTTCTGGCCATCTACTGGACAGCACAGTGCCTACAGCTATCAATACTGCATTGTAGACTCAAAATATACTCACAGGATAGACCTTCCCTGAGAAGTTTTTACCACACTGAAACAACAATGGTAATAATAATAATAAAGGGGGCTGGAAGAAACAGTGGGAGGTTGTGAATATATTTATGATCTTAATGATGGGGATGGTTTCATGGGTTTGTCCTTACTACCAAACTCCTACAACTGTTTATATTAAATATGTACATCTTTTTACATATTAATCATACCTCAAAAAAGTAATTTAAAAGTAAAATAAGAAGACTCAGTATTGGCCTTTTCCAGAAAACATCATGGACCCATATTCTAGGGCACTGATTTTTCCAACGTCAATGTTCATCTAAATAATTTGGAAGACCTTTAAAAATGTAGCTTTCTGGATTCCACATTTAACATATGGATTCTGTAAGCCCAAGGATGCCTAGGAATTAGCATGTTAAACACTTAACTTCAAACACTTCTGACTCCAAGAATCTTGAGCCAAACATTAAGAAACACTGCCAGAAACAAACAAAACAAAACAAAACAAAACAAAACAAAACAAAACAAAAAAAAAACCCACTGCCTGAGAGTCAACAATACGAGATCAGGAGGTAGTTTGTAGGAGAATTCAAAGAACTCTCTGCAGTAAATAAAAACTTAAAAAGCAAAACAAAACAGGTCTCTGCCGTGTTTTCATCCTTTTCTCCCAAATTAAAACCAAGCTTCAATGCCTTTCATCTTTATTACAAAAGACAAAGTTCCCTCATTAGAAACTCCTTTCATGTAAAACAAAGATCTTTCCACTGAAGTATGTAGTCCCAGATAGTTCACCAAGAGGCTCTCGACCTAGTTCAGTCTGAAACATACTCTCAAGAGGTTTGGAGCAATGATTCTACTCTCAGTCATAGGTTTGTGGATAAATTTTGATTTATTCGTGCTCATATAATTTTACATGGATGGGAATAATTTGTTTAAAAAAGGTTATCTCTTGTCCTTGAATAATTCTCTAAAGGAAATTATTCAGGCAAAAATAAAACACTTTGGTTAGCTTGCTACCTACTGGTTCTTCACTCGAATTTAGTGTAAAGTGAATTAAACATTGAATTTCTTCTGTTTGTATCTCCAGAAAGGAAATTATAGTTTAACAAGCACACAGGCAGCTCCTGATTTTTAATATTTTAGTGTTAAGCATCAGGAACTTCAGGCCATAATCATCAGAAATGATGAGCTAGTAATACAAAAATGCTATTGAAAGCAAAGAGGTTTTTTTGTTTTGTTTTTTTAAGATTTTATTTATTAATTTGACAGAGAGAAACACAGCAAAAGAGGGAACACAAGCAGGGGGAGTGAGAGAGGGAGAAGCAGACTCCTGCTGAGCAGGGAGCCCCATGTGGGGGTCGATCCCAGGACCCTTGGGATGGGTGACCTGAACCGAAGGCAAACGCTTAACTGACTGAGCCACCCAGGCATCCCAAGGCAAAAGAGTTTTTGAAGAGACTGTGTTCTGGATATGTTTTCCAAATAATTCTGATCCAAGGAATCCCATAGATCTTGGTTGAAAGCACGTATTTTATGGAACCTTTTCTGGAGATTCCGATTTGTTAAGCTGGAATGTTCCCAGGAATCTGTATTTAATAAGAAGCCAGATGATTCTTATATTAAGGAGAGTTTAGGGAACACTTCTACAAGGTTCTATCTTACCGGTCAACAGTATCATTGTAGGATTTTTCTCCTCAGCATATGAGAATTACAAAAAAAGAAGATGGGTCATGTCTTTCAGGTCTTAGCTTGCAGATGTTCCTGATTTCTTCATGGGGGATTTCTGCTTCTGATAAGAGACTAGAGACACTTCATCTGAATTTGTTCCATCACCTCAGTTCTCTGGCTGTAGGTGCTTACCACATTTGGCTTAGACGCGATGAGTCCTTAGATGGTATGTTCTGTTTTATTATAATCCCTTTTTCAACCTTCTTGCAAAAAGAGATAGGCCTGACCTCCCACTCTCTGTCCATGATATCTATCCCCATCCTGTGATAACCACACTGGTGTGTCATGTCAGTACAAAGAATCCACTGTAAGAAACGCTCTTCTCTGAAAGGCACATATACGGAAGAAAAATACTTATTTGGTGAGTGTTTGGAATAATGAATTATTTTCCAATTATTTTCTAATGAAGATTCCATATAGTGGTATAACCAGAATCAGGAAAGACGTTTATGAAGAATTTGAAAACGTTCTCAATGTTATAACTTTTCATTTGCTATGCTTTTTATTTCAGCCAAAAGAAAAGTACGATAGATGTTTTTTGATTGATATGGATGTGCAGGAAACATAATGATTTTTAACTAGAGGATTCTGGAGGGGATGCGAGGAATAAAATTTTAATTTTAACAAAACAGGACACGGCCTGAAGATTTTATCTAGGATAGATGGCTGCTAATATATTCCTTGTAGTGGTAAGATTCTGTGATTCTTTTCAAGCCTTCAGAATCTCTTGTTTTAAAATATATGATCCTAATCACTTTCATCCATTTCATTCCTCCCAGATGCATGCTTGATTGTAGTGTACAAAGTTAGAGAGAAATCTCTGTGGAGTTTTTTCTCACACCTAGGATGTAGGAAGCTGAAAAGAATATGCTCCCATCTATCAATGAGAAAGAGCTGGATAGATGACAAAGTCATAAATTTTCTTGAACCCATAAGAGAGCCAAAGACATCGGGTGATTGAGGAGTCTGAAACCTATGGAGGAACAACCTCCTCCAAGGAGGGAAGAGATGTATGGAAAGGGTATCCTAGGATAGGAAAGGCAGGAGGACATGTCAGCCGCCATACTTGCATCCTGGCAGAAGAGAGAATATTGCTGTTTCTTCCTTCCGTCCTTCCCTCCTTCCTTCCCTTCTTCCTTTCTTCTTTCTTCAAGATTATTTATCTATTTGACACACAGAGAGAGCACACACAAGCAGGGGTAGGGGCAGAAGGAGAGGGAGAAGCAGGCTTCTCACTGAGCAGGGAGCCCTACAGAAGGGTCCACCCAGGACACTGGAATTATGACCTGAGCCGAAGTCAGATGCTCAACAAACTGAGCCGCCCAGGAGCCCCTAGAACATGCTGTTTCTAGGTACAAATATTATTTACCTCAAACTCTATGTAAGAGGTCTGTCCTTCAATCAAAACATGAAACACAAGGAAGAAAAACAGAATCACTCTTTAATTCACAAAGAATTAACCCAAATATTGGAAATATGAAGCAGTTGAATTGCTCTTTAAAAATAAACTTAGAGGGGTGCCTGGGTGGCTCAGTGGGTTGAGCCCCTGCCTTTGGCTCAGGTCATGATCTCAGGGTCCTGGGATCGAGTCCTGCATCGGGCTCTCTGCTCAGCAAGGAGCCTGCTTCCTCCTCTCTCTCTCTCTCTGCCTGCCTCTCTGCCTACTTGTGATCTCTCTCTGTCAAATAAATAAATAAAATCTTTAAAAAAAAAAAACTTAGATTTTAAATAGTTTAGATTTACAAAAGTTTCAAGGATCGAGCAAAGAATGCTAACGCTTTATTTCCCTGATTGTTAATTAGGGTACATACAGCACACTTGTCACAACTCAGGATCTAACATTGATATGTTACTATTAACTAACTTCTGAAGTTTATTCAAATTTCACTAGCTTTTCCTTAGTGTCCTTTTTCTGTTCTGGAACCTTACCCAAGATATCACATTGCATTTAGTCATAGTGGTGCCTTAGCCTCTTTTGGTCTGGCACGGTTTCTCAGAGTTTTTTGAGGGCTTTTGAGGAGTACTGCTGAGATACTTTGTAAAATGTCCCTCAGTTTGTGGTTTGTCTGATGTTTTTCCTCATGTTTAGACTGTGTGTCTAGGAGGAAGGCCACAGAGATGAAGCGTCATTCTCATTACTTCAAACCAAGCGCCCGTGCTATCAACATGACATAACACTGATGAGGTCAACCGTGTCACCTGGCCCAGGTGGTCTTTGCCGGGGTTCAGTCTGTTCAGCAATTTACTCGCTGTTGGGCTAGAAAGGCAACTTCCAAGCTCTTTCCATGTGGAGCCAAAAATGGGAAGTTCCTCCGTTGTATTATTTTAGAAAATGATTTGTTTCATCTGTATTTTAAAATGGATTTGCTCAGGAGTGTCTGGCTGGTGCAGTCGGTTAAGCATTGAGTCTTGGTTTCGCCGGGAGGGTCGTGATCTCAGGATCCTGACATCAAGCCCTGTGTGGGCTCTGTACTCTGCAAGGAGTCTGCTAGAGACTCTCTCTCGCTCGTCCTTTCCTCCCCACCCCAGCATGCCCTCTCTCTCTCTGAATTAAACAAATAAATCTTCTTATTAAAAAATTGATTTGCTTCAGTTTCACAAAGTAATTTCATTATTTTCCTTAAAACTTCTGTTTTTGGGGCACCAGGGTGGCTCAGTTGGCTAAGTCTCTGCCTCGGCTCAGGTCATGATCTCAGGGTCCTGGGATCCAGCCCTGCATCAGGCTCTCTGCTCAGCGGGGAGCCTGCTTCCCTTCCTTTCTCTCTGCCTGCCTCTCTGCCTACTTGTGATCTCTGTCAAAA